>NW_015656265.1:356397-358183 GCF_001515625.1 Sinocyclocheilus rhinocerous
TATATATATATATATATATAACAACAACTGATCTATACAAGCACAATCTCTTCAGCTTAGTCTTTTCAATTCCACGAAATATAAAATAGGAGAACTGGACAGATGTTGTTAACACCACAGGGGTTTGCTTGTACCTCTCTGGCCATCCACTATGTCCTGATGACAGGTTGTTAGTCCGTCCGTTTAAATTCGCTGTGAATTATGGTCATGTCCCGAGGGTGGGAATGCATTACATCTCCCGTGGTGAGCGGGAGACAGCCAGAAGGAAGGTTCAGGGGTTAACATGCTGAAATTTGTTCCCTGTTAAACTTCCCACACCCCTGTTGTCAGACGAATAGCGCGAGCTGTCTGACATCACATTGCCAGTCTAGGAAGGGGAAAACATGCATCTACCTTTTTGCCAGGGCAATTTAGCCTGTTCTCTTGGTGATTTACAACAGCATTACATCCTGTCACATCAAATAGGTCCCACCAATTCTTGAAGTATGGGAGAAAACATGTCCTGAAATGTTACCTTTTGTTAGTTTTGAAGATGGCAACTTTTCCATTTGATCTCCAGAATGTTAACTAGAATAAACACCCCTGTTGAAAAAAACAGCATATGCTGGTTAGGTATGTTTTGACGCTTGGATGCTGGTTTAAGCTGGTCCTTTGCTGGTTTATGCTGGTCCTTTGCTGGTTTAAACGGGTCCTTTGCTGGTTTAAGCTGGTGCTTTGCCAGCACATGACCAGCATAAACCAGCAAAAGGACCAGCATAAACCAGCAAAGGACCAGCTTAAACCAGCAAAGGACCAGCATAAACCAGCAAAGGACCAGCTTAAACCAGCATCCCAGCGTCAAAACATACCTAACCAGCATATGCTGTTTTTTTCAACAGGGACAGATAGTCAGTAGAAAGTAATACAATGAAATATGTTTTTGTAGTTTATGTAGCCTGTTTTGCCCATTATTAAAGATTCTGTGATTTAATTAATACAAAATATGAAGCTGTAACAAGTTACTATATGAGACTTGCAATTAATACCAGTAGGCTTTGATGTTAATATGTTGCTAAGCTAATCAATCTAATATGCACTAATGTGCAAAACATGCCCACATATTGGGCAAATTGATTCAAATGGGGTCTGGTCTGGTGCTAGCGTGCTAAGGTACCATTGTGATACTCTGTAGTCCTAATATGTCCCTAATGAAAATTAACCATGGTTTTATTATAGTAAAAGTTTAGTAAACATGGTTTAGTGTAGCATAAAACCATGGTTAATTTGTGGTTCCCATGGTTTAACTATATTAACTTTTTTTTTTTTTTTGGTTTTATTTGTAGTGAATGGTTCATTTTCATAAAGTGTGGCATGCACAAAATATATGGTAAAGATACCTGATACAGGAGAATTGACTTGTTTCTAAATCGACCCCAAAAGAGAATGATGTTCATATTTTGCTAATGTAATAACTTCCTGATAGTAAACCAAAAATACATACATAGCACACATGAATACGGGATGTGATATTAGCATATTGCTATGCTAACAGTATAGTATTCTTAGTATGTAGCGCGCAAATTTTGGATAAATATTGAGGCATAGCCTACATGTAGAATTTCTCTTGAGGCACACAGGAGATTCAACTTTCAATTGATTCTAGTATGGTTTGATGTTAGCATGTTGCTATGTTAACAATGTGATACTATAAACATCATAGCACACATAAATATTGGTAATTGATTCCAGTGGAGTTTAAAGTTAGCATGTTGCTAAGCTAACAATGCATTACTTAGCCTAATATGTA
>NW_015656265.1:359069-360741 GCF_001515625.1 Sinocyclocheilus rhinocerous
TTTGTAGTGAATGGTTCATTTTCATAAAGTGTGGCATGCACAAATATATGGTAAAGATACCTGATACAGGAGAATTGACTTGTTTCTAAATCGACTCCAAAAGAGAATGATGTTCATATTTTGCTAATGTAATAACTTCCTGATAGTAAACCAAAAATACATACATAGCACACATGAATACGGGATGTGATATTAGCATATTGCTATGCTAACAGTATAGTATTCTTAGTATGTAGCGCGCAAATTTTGGATAAATATTGAGGCATAGCCTACATGTAGAATTTCTCTTGAAGCACACAGGAGATTCAACTTTCAATTGATTCTAGTATGGTTTGATGTTAGCATGTTGCTATGTTAACAATGTGATGTCATAAACATCATAGCACACATAAATATTGGTAATTGATTCCAGTGGAGTTTAAAGTTAGCATGTTGCTAAGCTAACAATGCATTACTTAGCCTAATATGTAACACACAAATATTTATCATGAAGCACACAATAAATGCAGCTCTTTACTGATCCAGTATTGTTTGATGTTAGCATGTTGCTAAACTAATGACTCAGTGCTCTAATATACAACAAAAATATTGCACACACAAATGTTGGGTAAATTGATTCCAATGGGGTTTGATGTTTTGATGTTGCTAAGATAATGATACTCTAATATGCTGGATACACGAATTTCAGGTAAATATTAAGACATTCTAAAAGAGTTCCTCTCATTCAACTCTTAATTGTTTACAACTTGGTTTGGTGTTAGAATGTTGCTAAGCTAACAACATAGTACTCTAGAGCAGTGTTTCCCAACCTTTTTTTAGTCGCGGCACCCTTTGGAAATGTTAACAAATTTGTGGCACCCTACAAAATTAATTTTGTCACAATATTTGAATTTCTAACTTCGATATGATACTTTGAAAAGTGGAGATATTCGGTACAGCAGGGAAGAACTGCAGAATATACTGTCATACAGATATTTTTAATATTATAAAAAAAAAATTGTCCATCAATGGTGGCAATCAGTAGGCTAATTTCTAATGAAAAGACCAATTTATATGACAGATTTTAATGTAGGCTTTTATTCATATGTAAACATTGTGAGATTAAAAAAAGGTTGGGAAACACTGCTCTAGAGAGCATATAAATGCATAAATTACAGAAATATCAGGTAAAATGGTCTATATGCTGCTATTTTTCAGTATTGCGATGTCCACCATATTGGATGTACGTTTTCACTGAACTTGTTGCAATGCATCATGGGATACGCTATAATAAACACAAGCAATGCTGCTTTGTAGTTAGGCAAAAAACAAACATTAGGTTGAAACAGCGAGCTGTCAAATGTTGTCTTTGTAGGCAGCACAATTTAAAATCTTCACTTTTCCTCACTGCAATGCTAATTAGCATGTTTGCTTTGAAAGCCATCCTATTTGTTTAGTCCAAAACACATTCCGGTGCATATTTAAAAGGAACAGCTGTGCACACATGGAAGAACGTGATTGGCAGCTGTGAGGCTTAATGGTGTTCTGTGGGTTGTTTATGGTTGCCAAGCAATCTTGAAACCATGCCGCATTTATATGTGGAAAAAAGGTCTAAAGGAATGTTAAATATAAATATTGCACTTACAAGAAATAAAGTTTAAAGGGGTCATATGATGCGATTTAAATTTTTCCT
>NW_015656265.1:360787-382432 GCF_001515625.1 Sinocyclocheilus rhinocerous
AAATAATGTTCAGTTTCTTGCACAGACTGATCGTTTCGCTTCATAAGACCTCAATATGTCATCAAGAACCATGGGTACTTTTGACGTTCAAAGTGACAGTAGTTGCTACTTTTTTTTTAATCACTACGGACCACGGTTTCAGCTAAAAATCTACTTTATTGTTCTACTGAAGAAAAAAAAGTCACCTCTTGGATGCCCTGAGAGTAAGTACATTAAATTTTCATTTTTGGGTAAAGGACGGATATGTTTGATCATCAACGTTTAAAAAAAAAAGCAGTTCTCAAGTTAAATGAAAAAAAAAGATCCTAGACCTTGCATTTTTTTTATTCCACATATTTATCACAAAAAAATAAGTGTTTTGAAATGTCCCCTTCTGTTTGTTTTGCGCCATATACTTTCTTTGCATCATTGATCAGCCAAGCACATGACGTCATGTGATCGATTGTACCCTCTAAAAGAGAAGCCTTTGTATGTAAATGTATTTGTGGATGTGCATTGCGTTTGCAAGATTAGCTACAATTGTGTGTGTGTGTGTTTTTTGTTGCTGTTTCTTGGGAAGTTTAAGTGTGTGAAGTGTGTGTGTTTGCAATCAGTGCGTGTAGCACATATCACCCAAGTTGCAGGTTCCTTTCCTGGTAAAGCTTCTGGCTGTTTGGTGCTGATAATGGGGAGTAATTACTGGAGGACATGTGGAGTTTAAACAAAGAGAAACTCGCACTCTCTCAGATTATAGCAACCGCATCTTCAGCTTAATTAGAGCCATTCATTTGAGCAGTTTACCTTAAAAAAAGAGTTGCTAAAGGTGTTCGTGCTGAATAGCCTGCATTCACAATAGTCTTTGAATAGAACAGTTTCTGGTGTATCATGATCTGCATATTGTTATAGAAATGTAGTATTGTGTTCTATATTGTGCATTTATTAGTAGTGCTTGTTGAGTGACTTATTATTATTATTATTATTATTATTATTACTATTATTATATTTTCTGCAACTCAAATTAATATTTATTTATTTGCTTTTCTGGTGTATCATGATCTGCATATTGTTATAGAAATATATTGTGCATTTATTAGTAGTGCTTGTTGAGTGACTTATTATTATTATTATTATTATTATTATTACTATTATTATATTTTCTGCAACTCAAATTAATATTTATTTATTTGCTTATTTATTATTATTTTTTTTTCGTATGTTATCACTGCAAACTGTATTTATTTGATTAAATAAATAACCAATCAATTAATCAAAGCATATAGCTCCAGTTTCCTTCCAGGCCCTTGAGGTGAAGCTAGGATTATTTTTTTATTTTATTTACCTATTTTTGTGCAGTGGCATGTGCATGACAAAAACAGATGATTCTGTGCTTTGCGAGTTTGGTACCCGTCACAGCTAAATCGCTTCCTTTGATAGGTGACTCGTGAAGGTTTCCAAAACCCTCGAGCAAGCGGATTAGACGAATGCTGCTCATCACAGTGAATGCCGATATGCTGGAGTTTTCTGCCGTCTGGGAGGAAGTTTCGTTGGTTTGGTCTTGTGCTAGAGCTGGAGGCTAATCCCACCGTTGAGCCCTGTCAGTAATAGCTTTCAAAAATACAACAATAAACACTTTAGATTGCTCCCTGCAGACTGTCTTCGCATTCTCACGAAGGCATGCTCATTTTTTAGCACTTGTCTGGACTCATTCTGTCCTCCTTTGGCGAGTGGCAAAAGGTATTTTATTCCGTTTTTATTTGGTTTGATCACACACCATGTCACATAAGGGAATTTATGATTGCAGGAGCTTGAATGTATTAATGCATTGTCCTAATGATATTGTGTTTTGAAGCGTGCAGTTCAACGAACAAACAGTCAAAACAGAACAGACTTTAGTTTGAATTATGGTATTTAGTGGTTTTTGCTAAGGCTTATGGATTTGAACAAGCGTCTTAAGTATTACATTTTGGCACAGAAGCGATTTGTGAAAACTATACAATAGACTGACATTAAAGGAGGGAATACAACAATCTAGAGACCTAACTGAGATTTGAGTTTTGGCTTCTTTGACATGGACCATTAATTAAGCATAAAAGCAGTGTAGTATTGTGCTAATCATGCTAAAAACTAATCAGAAACCAATAAAAGCAATATAATAATGTGTTAATCATGCTAGAACTCCTCAGAGACACATAAAAGCAGTATAGTAATGTGCAAATCATGCTAAAAACCCTCAGAAAATCATAACACCAGTATATGTGCTATTCATGCTAAAAACTCATCAGAAACCCAGAAAAGCATTATAGCAATGTGCTAATCATGCTAAAAGCCTTTGGTAACCCATAAAAGCATTATAGTAATGTGCTAATCATGCTAAAAATGTCTCAGAAGCCCATAAAAACAGTAATTTGCAAATCATGCTAATCCATCAGAAACACACTAAAGCATTATAGTAATGTGTTAATCATGCTAAAACTCATCTGAAACACTAGTGCTAATTATGCTAAAAACCCTCAGAAACCCATAAAAGCAGTATAGTATTGTGCTAATCCTGCTAAAAACAACTCAGAAACCCATAAAAGCATTTTAGTAATGTGCTAATCATAAAACGCCTTAGAGAACCATAAAATCAGTAATTAAGGTAATGATATGCTAACAATCATGATTATCAATGTCTCAGAAACCCATAATGTGCTGATTCTGCTAAAACTCCTCAGAAACCTATAAAAGCAGTATCGTATTGTGCTAATGCTAAAATTTCATCAGAAACCCATAAAAGCAGTAGTATTGTGTTAATAATGCTAAAATCTCCTCCGAAACCCAGAAAAGCAGTAGTATTGTGTTAATCATTCTAAAATCTCATCAGAAACCCATAAAAGCATTATAGTATTGTGTTAATCATGCTAAAATCTCCTCCGAAACCCAGAAAAGCAGTAGTATTGTGTTAATCATGCTAAAATCTCCTCAGAAACCCATAAAAACATTATAGTAATGTGTTAATCATGCAAACATCTCCTCTGAAACCCATAAAAGCATTATAGTAATGTGCTAATCATGCTAAAATCTCCTCAGAAACCCATAAAAACATTATAGTAATGTGTTAATCATGCAAACATCTCCTCAGAAACCCATAAAAACATTATAGTAATGTGCTAATCATGCTAAAATCTCCTCAGAAACCCATAAAAGCAGTATAGTAATGTGTTAATCATGCAAACATCTCCTCAGTAACCCATAAAGGTAGTATAGTATTGTGTTAATCATGCTAAAATCTCCTCAGAAACCCATAAAAACATTATAGTAACGTGTTAATCATGCAAACATCTCCTCAGTAACCCATAAAGGTAGTATAGTATTGTGTTAATGCTACAATCTCCTCAGAAACACAGAAAAGCAGTAGTATTGTGTTAATCATGCTCAAATCTCCTCAGAAACCCATAAAAACATTATAGTAATGTGTTAATCATGCAAACATCTCCTCAGAAACCCATAAAAGCATTTTAGTAATGTGCTAATCATAAAACGCCTTAGAGAACCATAAAATCAGTAATTAAGGTAATGATATGCTAACAATCATGATTATCAATGTCTCAGAAACCCATAATGTGCTGATTCTGCTAAAACTCCTCAGAAACCTATAAAAGCAGTATCGTATTGTGCTAATCATGCTAAAAAAAAACAAAAAAAAAAACATCAGAACACCTTAACAATATAACTACACGCTAAATATGCTAAATCAGTAATCAGTACCTGAGAACATTATTGTCATAATATACTGTTGTTCCAGCTGTAGTGTTGCAGAAATAGAAACAGTTTCTTAAATGGAGTCACCTGTCGCTCATCACGTATTGTCACTGCAGCTAGTTAAAAAAAAAAAAACAGCTAAAACCAGCCTAAGCTGGTTTAAGCTGGTCTTCCATTTTGCTCTACACACATTCATAAATTATTCAGAAAAAGTAAACATCTATATTTTAACATGGTAACAAGCTGATATCGTAAAGGGTTTACTAAATAGGTTGCTTTTCTTTTTAATACTATTTTCAATTTGAAGAAAATATGATACAAGTAAGGTTGTAGTTAAATCAGTATCAGGTTCAGTTGAAAAGTAGACAGTAAGTTTCTGTCTTTCATATCAGCTTGCATTATGTACAGTATTATGGGCAAGCTCGTATCTGCTATCAAGTAATAAGAAAATATCCTTGTAACTGCTGCTGGAAGACTCTTATCTCCTTACCGCCTAACGCAGCATAACCTCAGTCAGGTGATGGTATCTTATAGCCATCACCCTTTCCTGCTGCCAGATCCTTCATTCACTGCATGTTCCCTTCATCGTAATGCGCTTGTGAGCGTTTCTGTTTGTGCAATATTCAATATTTCACCTCAAAATGAAAGTTTTATCATCACTGGCTCATCCTCTTATCATTCCAGACCTTTCCAATACTTACTTTCTTCATTGGATCACAAAAGAAGATGTTTAGTAGATTGTTCAAGTTGCTCTTTTCCATATATTAAAAATATGTTCAAAGTTCTAAATCTAGTGAATTGTGCAATATTTTAAGTCTGTATATATAATACAGCATGTAGGCTATGCAGTATGTATAATACTGGAGCTTGACAGCCCCAGTTGTTGTCTACTTTCTTTATTTGGAAAAGAGCATCTTGGACATTCTGCTAAACATGTTGTATTATATTATATTATATTATATTATATTATATTATATTATATTATATTATATTATATTATATTGTGTTATGTTATGTTATATATTTGCTTATGTTTATTTTATTTGTTTTATTTTTGTATTGTTTTTTTTTTCATTTTGTGTTGTTGTTGTTTTTTTTCCTTTTTGGGTGTTTAGTTTTGTTTTATATTATATTATATTATATTATATTGTGTTATGTTATGTTATGTTATATATTTGCTTATGTTTATTTGTTTTATTTTTGTATTGTTTTTTTTTTCATTTTGTGTTGTTGTTGTTTTTTTTCCTTTTTGAGTGTTTAGTTTTGTTTCATTTCATTTTTTTTTCTGTTGTGTTTTTGGTCCATTTTGTGTTTTGTTTGTTTGTTTGCTTGTTTCATTTCTGTTTTGTTTTTTGTCTTCTCGTTTTATGTGTGTTTTTTGTTGTTGTTCTGTGTGGGGTGTTGTGTGTTTTTTGTGTGTTTTGTTTCTGTTTTGTTTTTTTGTCTTCTCGTTTTATGTGTGTTTTTTGTAGTTGTTCTGTGTGGGGTGTTGTGTGTTTTTTGTGTGTTTTGTTTTGTTTGTTTAGTTTCTGTTTTGTTTTTTGTCTTCTCGTTTTATGTGTGTTTTTTGTCGTTGTTCTGTGTGGGGTGCTGTGTGTTTTTTGTGTGTTTTGTTTTGTTTGTTTAGTTTCTGTTTTGTTTTTTGTCTTCTCGTTTTATGTGTTTTTGTTGTTGTTCTGTGTGGGGTGTTGTGTGTTTTTTGTGTGTTTTGTTTCTGTTTTGTTTTTTTGTCTTCTCGTTTTATGTGTGTTTTTTGTTGTTGTTCTGTGTGGGGTGTTGTGTGTTTTGTTTTGTTTGTTTAGTTTCTGTTTTGTTTTTTGTCTTCTCGTTTTATGTGTGTTTTTTGTCATTGTTCTGTGTGGGGTGCTGTGTGTTTTTTATGTGTTTTGTTTTGTTTGTTTAGGTTCTGTTTTGTTTTTTTTTGTTTTGTTTGTTTGTTGTTGTTTTGTGTGGTTTTTTTTGTTATTTGTTTTGTGTTTTTTGTTTGTTTGTTTTGTTTTTTATATTTTATATAAAATATAAATTTTACAAAACATGTTTACCTCCAAATCTTCAAGAAAATCAAAGCCAATCATCTGAACAAGTTTTGTGCCAAATGTTAGGTTGATATCTCAAAAAAATAGCTTTTAAAGGGCACCTATTATGCAAAATTCTCTTTCACATGTTGTTTGGACAAAAATGTGTGTTGGCAGTGTGTGTACACAACCACCCTATAATGATAAAAATCCACCCGCTCCTTTTTTTTAATCTCCATATATCAATAGCAGCGTCTCAGAGCAAGCCAATCACAGAATCCGTAAAGTGTGACATCACAATTTACAAGCCCCACCCACGATTGTTGATTGACACTGCCATAAGCTAGCCAAGACACCGCCCTGAGTGAGCCGCACACAGTCCGCCATGTTTATCTTCACGCTAGAGCATTTAAAAGCAGCATTCAAGTAAGAAATGTCTTCTTATTAAGGCTATAGACGTTATTCAGTCCAGAGCAGTAAGTGATTCACTGCTTTTATTTTATTCGTTGGGTCATATTAATAGCATAGACAGCAGTATAGGTACTGTATATTATGCTGATGTCACTTAATACACAGATCTGATCTAATATAAACATGTGATTTATTTCCCAAATGTTTACCTTCACAAACATAACCGACCGTGTTTTTGTAACTCCTTTGTGTTTTTAACATAAACTCGTGTGTGAAAGAGAACTTAGTACTCACGTGCCGTGTGCAGCCACTTTCTATACGCGTGCGATGGATGTTTGCGCTCAGAAAACTGTCTATCAGAAGTTTAAACTAATATGGTTTAAAACACATGATTTCAGCGCAATAAACATGATAATCAGAACCAAACCAGATGTTTTTTTAGCAGTTACGAGCTGTAATGGCACAGCTTTATTCTGGAAAAGTGGGCGGGGAGCAGCAGCTCATCTGCATTTAAAGAGACATGCACGAAAACATCGTGTTTCTGCTTCCACTCAAAATAGGCTTTTTCAAAATGATATAATAAATGATCTGTGGAGTATTTTGAGCTGAAACTTCACAGACACATTCTGGGGACACCTAAAAATTATATTACATATTGTAATATAGGGGCATAACAGGTGCCCTTTAAGTAAAATTTTGTGGATGCAGTACTAAACTTTTTCACTAGATGATATACAGGGACTCTTGATTTCCATTTATTGTTCAAGTGTTGTTCAAGTGATTTTTTAAATATTTATGAAGTAGACATCCTGTTCAGAAATAGTTTGGGCAGCAACTTTAATATTTGATTTGAATTCAATCTCTAAAACAGAATCTATCGCTATTTATAGGTCTGTAATTTCTTTGAAAAACAGTCACCTAATATGAAAACTAGAGTCTGAAACCTTTCAAATGATATATAATTAGTTTCAAGATTACTTTAGGTTTAGACCAAGATATTATCGTTAAAAAAATGTGTAATCGCAAACATCCCACATGTGTGGGGGAGGGGCAGTCAAAAATAGTGGTTAAAACCATTTTTATAAATCATAAATTCAGATATTAATTCTTTGTAATGTCTGAAATGTATTGATATTAAAAGTTAATTGATTGTATGTTTTTTTTTCATATCATACTTTTTGCATTGCTGTTCCCTGCACACTGTAAAGAACTCTATATTACTAAACTATTATGTCTCCCCCTTATAAATAAAACAGAAAAGTAAAGTTATACAGGTTTGGATTGACATATGAGGGAGAGTAAACTGGCAGACGTTTTATTTTTAGATGAAGTATTCCTTAAATAATTTTTTCTTTGATTTAAAGGAAACACAAGCGAAAGTTTATGAGCTTATTAGTATCATAACAATGGCAGCAACAGGTCTTACCTTCTTTTGGCTGAATACATTAATAGTGTTTGTCCTGCTGGCATGAAAAGATGAAGTGAGTTGTGCCAAGCGAAAGGAAGCTCCAGAGACGCTTAGTGCTGATGAGCCCAGTGCACAAGGGGAAAATTCTAATTTATGTAGAAACTTTGAAGAAATGAAAACTATGTTGCTCATTAATATTTTATCCACTCCAAATGAAGCATGTGCACTCAGGCATCCGGCTTGACAGAAAACAATCCAAAAGACGTTTGTCACACAAATGTTTTCTATAAAGAATGATTGTGTTTCTGTGATTATTGCTGTCAATAGATGACAAATCCTCATTAGCATGTCTCTGGATGCTAATACTCACTGCACTCAAAGAGACAGTTCATCTGTCTATGAATACAGAGGTGAAAGAAGTGTAACACAATCTATTTAATATGAATAAATGTGTTTTTGCTATATTTTCGTTATTTAATGATATATAGAGATAGAAAGAAAGATCTAATATAATACAAAATAAATAAGGGGAATGTGCTAATATATGTTATGATTTTTATGATTAACATATGATAATCTATCTATCTATCTATCTATCTGATACAATGTATTGCCCTGTAACGCTATATATTGTATATTTTTTATTATTACATTGTATGTAAGTTTAATAGTTTATTTATAGTTTAGATGTTATTTTATGGCGTTTTAATAATAATAATAATAATAATAATAATAATAATGAAATATATCAGCACATTCTCCTTATTAATTTAAATTGCATTATATTAGTATTTCACAGTAATAGTCATTTTTATTGTAATTTTTAGTGATTTTTTTTAGTTTAGTTATGTTTAGTTTAGTTTTTGTATCATGGTGCAATTTTTATTTAAATTCGCAAATATTAAAGCCAGTTAAAAAATACTAACATGATATACACACTTTACATTTTTAAATGATATTTTACAATGACAATGCAATTATTTATTTGTTTATTAAAATAGTTATTGATGTGTTTTTCTATTAACGTAGTAAAAATTATAGGGTGTAGATGTGTATAATATTGATTTTCACAATGCAAAAATAATGGTTCCAAAAATAAACATCCTTCAAGAAATAAAATGTTTTGTTTGTTTGTTTGTTTATTTATTTTGTATTTATTTGTGTGTGTGTGTGTGTGTGTGTGTGTGTGAAATATAACCCAGGCACACTCTTGACAGGTTTTGTGGGATTCACTCACCAGTAGTGTTTTATATGCAAGCACATAAATTGACTACAACTGACGTCATTTTTTACAGTCGCATTTAAGGTGGACTGCTTTCTCTAAGGTCTTTTTATTGTTTCTCTTGTCCTGCAGATGATGGGCCATACTCTAAGGGGAACAAGGACTCGACGGGGCCAGACAACTCGCTCACATCCAGAAGACAAAGCATCCCAGGTACGCTGACTCTCTTTCTATGCCGTCTGTTTGTGCCCACACAAATCCTCCCAGCTCCGCTCCTTCAGCATCTTTTGATCTGGGGGATCATGTCTGTCTTTCCCCATTGGGGATGTTTGAGCTCTTCTTGCCACATTGGTTTGTATGGCTGTTTGAGATGGAGAACGCTGGGGGTTTGAGGGGTGTTGTTAAAGCTTTATCCAGATGTTTCCTGCGGTTCTCGAGAAGTGTCTGTCTGAGTCATTCTGCTAGCTGGCAGCGCTTGCTGATCCAAGACCTCTTTCTTCTTTAAAACTAATTGGATTAGCTGAGCCAACTCAAAGTGTGACTTTGGAAAAGTTTCAAAACGACGTCTTAAAGCAGAACAGACATTTTCAAAGGTTATTTTACATTTGGCTTGTGTTTTAATTTCATTAAACTATTTTTTTTTTTTTTTACGAAACCTACTGCAGCTTATTAGATGCATGAATCTTCTTAATACAAAACTAATGCTATGTGTATATTTTTAACTTTATATTTGTGTTTTGATATGTGTAGGTATATGTAATACATTTCATTTATATACTAAATGAGTATAACTTATACTTATTCAAAAGTTTGGAGAAAGTAATCTCTTATGCTCACCAAAGCTGCATTAATTTCCTCAAAAATACAGTAAAAAAAACAGTAATATTGTGAAATATTAAAATAAAATGGATAAAAACTTTAAAATAACAGCATTTATTTGAAATATAAATATTTTGAAACATTATTAATTTTTGATCAATTTAATGTATCCTTGCTGAATAAAAGTATTAATTTTCTTTAAAAAAAATGACTTACCCCAAACTTAAATTAAGTGAAGATGTTATCTGCATATTTTGCCATTTTTAAATTAATTTAGCCAGAGCATTTATATAAACAAACATACAAGAGTTTCTGTTTTAATATATAATATGATATGATATGATATGATATGATATGATATGATAAGGCATTTTCAGAATTGATTGTATGGGAATCATTTTAATAGTTTGAAAAGACAGAGCTGATTGTGTGCGTTCGGTCCATTACATTTTTACTTGTGGAAAACATTTTAGTTCCGAGCTGTTCACATTTAAACCCACACAGACATTGGTGTGATTAGATTAGACTCTGTGAGAGATTTCGTGACACAGCTGGATTCCTGAAGAAAGTGTTGCATCACAATTTCTGCTGCACTACTGGTGTGTGATAGATGTTTTCTTTCATGTGCCTCTTGGTTTGAATTTTATGTTTAAGAATTCATATAATCACAGCATGAATTGAAGATTAGATGTGGTGTAGCATTTAAAAACAATCTTCAGCTTTCGTAATATAGAGAATTCGTAAAAATTCTCATCTTTAGTTAGATGGGAGTAAGTGCAGCTAATTTGCATATCCAATATAATATCTGAGACCATCTGAGTGATGGAAGGTGAGTGTCATAATAACATGCTGCCGACTTCTGTCTCTTGTGTGTGTGTGTGTGTGTGTGTGTGTGTTTGTCTGTTGTGTTATGGCCTGAAGAACTGCGTGGGGTTACACTGGTTGAGCTGATTAAGAAGGAAGGAAGCACTTTAGGTCTCACCATCTCGGGCGGAACAGACAAGGACGGCAAACCACGCGTCTCCAACCTGCGGCCGGGTGGACTGGCGGCTAGGTGAGGACTACAGCTGAAGTCAGCAGTGCAATCTCTCATTAACTCATTAACTGTATCAGCCAATCACAGAATGACAAAGTGGTCACCTGACATCTCAGAAAAACACCAAGCCAAACAAAATAGGTTAGGTTGCAATTTGTACCTACAATTTAAATGTGCTAATCTTTGCTAATGTGGCAACATGTAGCAGTGTTGCATTTTAAGTGTGAAGTACAACTTAAAATTGTTTATTTAACTTGAATTATTTTTACAAACTTATGTTTTTGAGCATTGTTTGCATTAACTAAAATGCAGGTAGAAGAAAACTGACAGACATACTTGACCTGAAAGAAAAAACGGACCTTAGCAGCCAGTTTGTGTTAATGCTCGCTAATGTGTCAATGCGTACTTGTTGAGTTTTGTTGTGAACTTAACATTAGAGTTTAGCATTAGCATTTTTGAGTTACTGTGGCAGTAACAAGCCTAAATACTTAAGTGGTCAACAGAATTGTTAATTTGGTCAGCTAACTTGGCCAACAAGATTCAGACTGTTATTCTGCAATTACAGTACATTAGCTGACCTGAAAGAGAAAACTGACCATAGAAGCAGCTAATTTATGCTAACGCTCTCTAATGCAGTAATGTAGTTCCCTTTCAGTCGGTCACTCCGAGTCACGTCGGTGACCAACGAATTGGGATATCGCTTCGATAGACCAATCCACTTCGAGTGTAAACTAAACGAGCCAATGCACATTGGCATGCAATTATTGCATCCAGCTGCCGCTGATCACAGCGTGAGTATAATAAGGCAGCAGGTGCAATGCATACCAGCTTTTCGCTTCGGAGCCGTGCGACAACATCGTTCTGCTCTATATTCATTTTGAGAACTACGAGTTCAGCACGCTCTCGGAAGCTTTCTGTGTTGGCAAGACGGCGCTTCAGCGGTGGTCGTTCCAGTGTCGAGTGGGCTGCGCACTTCAGGCTGCACTACCCCCTGCCGTGTTGCAAGCGGCCATCTCCCCTGTGCGCCTCAGCACTAAAAGAGCATTTCCTAAAGAGCAAATTTCTCTAAAAGAGCTACACGGGTGCGTCTTTATAAAGACGACGGATCGTCCTTATAAGGATGCCGTTTCACCCGTGCGTTTCTGGGTGCGGTCGTTACCTGGCACCGGGTGATGGTCACGATCGCTGCCTCACGTGTCTGGGCATCAAGCACGCTTAGGTGGATGAGTGGATGAGTCATGTTCTCATTGCGGGAAGATGACCATCTCGGAGCTGCAAACCAGGCTCCGCTACTCGCAAGGGGGCGGAGTCCCGTTGCCGATGCCGCGATCTGGGGCTCGTTCTGGCAGAAGGCAGACGAGAACCACTTCCAGCAGTAGCGCGGGCGGTTTGAGGGTTACAGTGATGGCAAACCCCGCAGGGAACCAACCCTCTGGGGACCATCACTCCTCTTGCTCCTCCGATGGTCGAGTGGCTGGCGCACCCCCTGTCGTGTTGCAAGCGGCCATCTCCCCTGTGCGCCTCAGCACTAAAAGAGCATTTCCTAAAGAGCAAATTTCTCTTAAAGAGCTCCACGGGTGCGTCTTTATAAAGACGACGGATCGTCCTCAGGGGTGCCCCTAGAGCAGATCTCCAGGCATGCTGTGGTCTACACGGATGCCTCCACCACCGGGTGGGGTGCCACGTACAACGGGCATGCAGTCTCAGGGGTTTGGACGGGCCCGCAGCTGCATTGGCACATCAATTGCCTAGAGTTGTTAGCAGTGCGCCTGGCCTCCCTTGCCTTGAAAAGAAAAGTACGAGGCAAGCACGTACTGGTCCGAACGGACAACACAGCGATCATTGCGTACATCAACCGACAAGGTGGTCTGCGCTCCCGTCGCATGTCGCAACTTGCCCGCCACCTCCTCCTTGGAAGGTTCTGAGGTCACTTCTTGCCATTCACATTCCGGGTCTGCTCAACCGTACAGCCGACGAGCTGTCTCGAGCAATGCTCCCGGGAGAATGGCGACTCCATCCCCAGATGGTCCAGCTGATTTGGAGACGTTTCGGAGCCGCTCAGGTAGACCTGTTTGCTTCTCCAGAAACCTCTCACTGCCAGTTGTTCTACTCCCTGACCGAGGGAACACTCGGCACAGATGCACTGGCACACAGCTGGCCGCAGGGCCTACGCAAGTATGCATTTCCCCCAGTGAGCCTTCTCGCACAGACAGTGTTCAAAATCCGGAGGACGAGGAGCAAGTCTTGCTAATGGCGCCATATTGGCCCACTCGGACCTGGTTCCCCGAGCTAGTGCTCCTCGCGACAGCCCCTCCTTGGCCGATTCCTCTGAGGAAGGATCTACTGACTCAGAGACGGGGCACCGTTTGGCACCCGCGTCCAGACCTTTGGAAACTCCATGTCTGGTCCCTCAGGGAACGAGGGTTACCATACGTAACCGAGACGTTACATTCTTAACTCTAGTTTTTCGCATTATCGTTTTTGTGTTAATGTTGCAATTACAAGCCTCAATAATTGTTGTCAATAGAATTACTTTCAAATATCTCCCTTATGAAAATTAACCATGGTTTTAATATAGTAAAAGTGTAGTAACTTTGTTTTTTTGGCGTATTGGTTACCATTTGTATAACCAAAATTTTACCACAAATACCATGGTTAAACCATGGTTAGTGTAGCAAAACCATGGTTAATTTGTGGTTATCATGGTTT
Source organism: Sinocyclocheilus rhinocerous (assembly GCF_001515625.1). NCBI lineage: Eukaryota > Metazoa > Chordata > Actinopteri > Cypriniformes > Cyprinidae > Sinocyclocheilus > Sinocyclocheilus rhinocerous. Next base: position 374,128 of record NW_015656265.1, read on the forward strand.
ACTGTAGTAGCCATGTTTTCTTGGTTTTATTTGTAGTAATACCATGGTTAATTTCCGTAAGGGTTGTGATACTTAACGATACCTCTTAAGGTAGCTAGCTATAAGATCAAATATGGTTGTGGCTAGAAGGGATATAGCTATGGCTGGAAGTGATGCAATATCTCGCCAGATGGACAGGAAGAAAGTGAAAGAAAAATGATAATAAAAATAAATTAAATGAACAGACAGCTAGCGAACTAATCAGCCTACGTTGTGGCAAAATCCTTTGAACTAATCTCTTAAAACCTCGCCAGATGGACAGGAAAAAATGAAACGGACAGCGAAGAAGACAACTAGTGAACTAGATTGTGCAAGACTTGCGTTTATTCTGGCTGTAGCTGTATCCCTTCTAGCCATAACCCTTCAACAATTTAACTAGCTAACAAATTTCTTCAGCAAGATTTAAACAGTTGTTCTGCCATTACAATCGCTGACCTAGAGAAAACTGACCATAGAGGCAACTAATTTATGCTAATGCTTACTTATGTAGCATCGCGTACTTTGTTGAGTTATGTTACATACTTAATGTTTTGTTAAATTACTAATTTTGTGTTACTGTGGTGGTAACAAGCCTTAACATTCAAGTGGTCGATATAATTCAATTATTTATATACCTTAAATTATTTATAAATATTTTATATACCTGCAAATATTTATGCTATTAGTTAGCTTTAAATTAAACATTGCAATAATTTAACTAGCTATAGCTAACATGCTTAGCAAGATTCAAACGGTTCTTCTGCTATTACAGTTGCTGACCTGAAAGAGAAAACTGACCATAGAAACGCTTCATTCATGCTAACGATGTGTGGACACCAAAAGCAAAGCGAAAATTTGCATCACGTTACTCGCTCTAGTTTACTTGTGGGATGATTTTCTTGTCGCGAATAAAAACATAAAAACAATAAAATCCATTTTCTGATACAACCGAACGTGTAAATAAGCTCTTTGCTGATTGACTTGCGCAACATCACATCATGCACATTTTCTACTCAAGTTGAAATTTTTCAGTTTGCGTGGAAGACACTATTGAGGTAAATGTCATGCGTTTGCGGTGAACACGTCACACAATTTACGTCATTCGTGTCACTTGGCACAAATTTGCATCTTTGCATTGAATTTGTATGTAATCTACTCACTCAAATAATTAAATTTGCTTTTGGTGTGCACACACCATAATTCCTGTGAATGTAGCAACACGTATATGTTGCGTTACATTACTTACTTAGCATTAGCATTACTGTTTTTGTGCTACTGTGGTAGTAACAAAGCATCAATGCTCAAGTGGTCAATAGAATTACCTTGAAGTATTTGTGTTATTAAACAGGATTAACTATTAAACTGTGCTATTATACAGGATAGCTAGATATAAGCTGAACATAACAGCAATTTAACTAGCTTTAGCAAGCAAGATCATGATCAACAGGTAAGATTCAGCAAGAGTTTGCTGTACTGCCTTTACAGTAGTTGACCAGAAAAAAAAACACAAAAAAAAATTCACCGTAGAAACAGCTAATTAATGCAACACATTTTGTTGCATTATGACATTCTGGAATGCAACAGTGCATAAAACCCTGTTCGTAGGTACAGTAAGTTGTGAGCCTTAGAAATCTGATAAATTGTTATCTGAAAACTGTTTCTTTTTCCTCATACTCACTTTTGATTAAACTCATTTCTGTGATGTGAAAGTTTTCCCATCTTCAGTTGTTTCTTCTTTCCTTGTGGCTGGTATGAGGATGTTATGGAGCACATCTGGGCTGATGACATATTTTTGTCAGGCATCATTGTGCTGGCTCATGTACACCCAGAGGGCAAAAGGGAATGAATAGCATTCATTTGTCTAATTAGCATCTAAATAAGCATATTTATACTCCCTGTGGGGTGTTCAACAACAGATAAGGAGTTCTCACTTTGCATTTACTTTCCATTCAAAATATAATTGTTTTCTATGTTTTTGACCATTGACGGAAATCTTCTCTGGACCTTCATATGTTATCTTGTTAATTTCTCTACATTAAATGTTGAATGCTTACAAAGCTAATTTCATTAAACATTGGAAAAGCCAACTTTTACATTGTTCAACAAAAATAGTGTGCCAGATATTAGCTAAACTGTTTAATTACTCTAATTTCAGTAATTAAATGATTGAGTTACATTTCAATGTGTCTCAGGAGCGATCAGCTCAATGTAGGCGACTACATCAAGTCAGTCAATGGGATCAACCTGACCAAGCTGCGTCACGACGAGATCATCAGTCTGCTAAAAAACGTAGGCGAGCGCGTCGTGCTGGAAGTGGAGTATGAACTGCCTTCACCTGGTAGGAAGTTGAGTATTCTGACTTTTGCCTGTCTTGTGGCATGTTCCTGTCAATGTAACCCCGGTCTGAGCCGATCTCAGACCTCATGAGTGAATATCATCGTGAAAATGTCTTTGCGTCAGTAAGTCCACTTCAGTTTGTGTATATACAATTATACACAGTAATGGAGAATGCATGGCTGCATGTTGAAAGCTGCCGTGAATCATTTTTGGATGTTAAAATACTTTCTCGACAGAGACATCTATAAGTAAGCCAGTCGGTTATTTTGCAAAGTTGTTAAAGTATTACTCTTGGTTTGAGTGGCAGACATAGAAACATTAGCTTTACCAATTTACCAACATGTGATCCTTAAAAACCTCATACAATAGTTTTGATGAATGCAATACCATGATATCAGCGATGGAGGGATATTTTGCCCAGCGATGTGTTTCGCGTTCTCATAAGTAATTTGCTGCTTAACTACTATGGGGTGTGTTTCCTAAAAGTATTGTTAGCTAACTGGTCGCAATTCTAATTGAACTCTATTGGTAACTGTGGAATTAACTAGCTAGTCGCATTTGTTTTCCAAAACCATAGTATCTTTGTGGCACATCTATTGTCCACATGTCGTACTAACTAGAAACTATGATTCTAACCACAGGTCAAGAGCTGTTGTTTCAGTCACACAGCTTGTTTGCGAATGTTATTTGGAACACCAAATATTTATACTATGTTGGTAATGATGTAACTTGCAACCATAGTTGGCTAATACTAACAAGAAACTTTGCTTCTAACCACAGTTCGAGAATTGTAGTTCAATCCAAACAACTTTGTGCATGTTTGTTGAAACTGTTAATTTTGGGAAACAGAATTGTTGAACTATGTAGGTAACAACGACATTTGCGGCCATAGTTGGCTAATAATAACAAAAAACTATGCTTCTAAACACAGGTCAAGAGCTAACCATACAAGTTTTCGAATGTCAATGTTGCGTCTATGATTTTGAAAAATAGCAATTTGTAGAACTATGTTGGTAATGTCCAAATTTGTGACTGTAGTTAGCTAATACTAACGAGAAACTCTGCTTCTAACCACAGGTTGAGAGCTGTAGCTCCAACCACACAACTTTACGATGCTGTTTACGAATGTTTGCTGGAACTATGATTACGAAAAACAGCAAATTGTACAACTATGTTGGTAACGTCCGAATTTGTGTCCATTGTTAGCTAATACTAACAAGAAGCTCTGCTTATAACCACAGGTCGAGACGTAGTTCCAACCACAAAGCTTTGTGATGCTGTTTGCGAATTTTCTTTAGAGCTATGATTTCTGAAACACCAAATTGTAGAACTATGTTAGTAACAACCAAATTTGCGATTATAGTTAGCTAATACTAACAAGAAACTGTGCTTCTAATAACAGTACGAGAGCTGTAGTTTCAAACACACACATTTACGATGCTGTTTACAAATGTTTGTTGTAACTATGATTTCGGGAAACAGCAAATCATAAAACTATGTTGGTAATGACCAAATTTGTGACCATAGTTAGCTAATACTAACAAGAAACTCTGCTTCTAACCACAGGTCGAGAGCTGTAGTTCCAACCTCAAAGTTTTCGATGCTGTTTGTGAATGTTCTTTGGAGCTATGATTTCGAGAAACAGCAAATCATAGAGCTATGTTGGTAATGACCAAATTTGCAATCGTTGTTAGCCAATACCAACAAGAAACTATGCTTCCAATAACAGGGCGAGAGCTCTAGTTCCAACCACACAACTTTACGATGCTCTTTATGAATGTTTGCTGGAACTATGATTACGGAAAACAGCAAATTGTACAACTATGTTGGTAATGTCCGAATTTGTGTCCATTGTTAGCTAATACTAACAAGAAACTCTGCTTATAACCACAGGTCGAGACGTAGTTCCAACCACAAAGCTTTGTGATGCTGTTTGCGAATTTTCTTTAGAGCTATGATTTCTGAAACACCAAATTGTAGAACTATGTTGGTAACAACCAAATTTGCGATTATAGTTAGCCAATACCAACAAGAAACTATGCTTGCAATAACAGGACGAGAGCTCTAGTTCCAACCACACAACTTTACAATGCTGTTTACGAATGTTCGTTGGAACTATGGCCTCTGAAACAGCAAATTATAGAAATATGTTGGAAACTACTGAATTTGCGATTATATACTAATAGAGCTGTAGCTCCAACAACACAGCTTTGCGACATTGTTTGCGAGTGTTCATTGGAACTATGGTTTTTGTAACACAGAATAATTTAGTATGGTAGTAATGATGGAAGTTGTGACCATAGTTAGCTAATACTAACAAGAAAATATGCTTCCAACCAGAGGTCAAGAGCTGTAGCTAGTTCCAACCACACAGCTTTGCGATGTTTTTTGCGACTGTTTGTTAGAACTATGATTTTGGGAAATAGCAAATTATGGAACTATAATGGATAACAACCAAACTTTTGACCAAAGTTGGCTAACAGTGCTTTTGGGAAACCCCAGGCTGAATTATTGGCAGATGTTTGGTCAGTTGGAGATTGTTGTCAGTTTACCGGCTGGTAACCTTCAAAGCTTGTATGAAATCATACAAAATTTTAAACCTTGTAAATGAATAATAAGCATTTTTTTGTTTGTTTTTGAATACATTTTACAAAATGTGTTGAACATTTTCCAACCATTTCTAGATATCACATTGCCATTGACCAATTAAAAAATTAAAAAATATATTATTGATCACTAGTTAATATATCAAGACTTAAATTTGCACATCCACACTCTCTGATTATAATGGATCGAGGTGATTGTCTCTCATTGGCTCAGTTTGGCATGCTTTGTGATATATTGCAATCGTTAGCCAGTCTATCTTGTGCATGGCAGATAAATTGTCTGGTTTATAAGCTCAGTGTTTCTGGCTGACCTTCTGCTGAATGTCAGTTTGCATCTGGGTTTATTTATCTGATTGTCCACCAGAACTGGCCATTCGCCCAGTAAAAGGTGCTGATTTAGAGATGCTATTGCCTCTCTCCTGTCTCTGTTGTCCCTCTTAGCGCCAGACAGTACCTCAGGTGTTATTTCCAAGACAATCGAGATCTGTTTGCAGAAAGAGGGCAACAGTTTCGGCTTTGTTATGCGAGGTGAGTTTGGGTTTGTTGCCACTCATTTTATTTTATTCGTTTTTGCAATATTCCTAAAATCAAATGGTTGCAGATTTAACTACAGACTACAGCATTTTGCATGTGTTATAATACAGGTGGATCCCATGAGGACTGGCACAGATCTCGTCCTTTGGTGGTCACACACGTCCGACCTGGTGGTCCTGCTGACAGGTAATGCATAACTCAAAATGAAGCATTTTAAGTTTCTGCAAAAACTTTTTTTTTGTCACTGATGCCATTTTGTACAATGACTTGTTGTCAGTGATTTATTTAATCATCAAAAGTGTCCACTAATAGAGGAGTCAACAAGATAAATTGAGTAGTATTCGGCAGGTCATGTGATCTCAAAATGGCCACCATCACGAGGGGCTACCCGTCTGATGTAGAATAAATTAGCTTTTAAAACTTATTTGCCAAATAACTTGCAGTGGATATGTTATCTTAGTATGCTAATTGATTAGCATGCCAACTGCAGGGAATGGAGGACATAATGTTAGCTTAGCTGGCTAATTGATTAGCATGCTTACCGAAAACTTAACCTCATTTTGTTGGTGTTAAACTCTGCTTTTAACAAACAACATGTATAAGGAACACAGTTCTTGTTGCAGTCATCTTCCATGTTTGGAGCATCAAGAACACACTATTTGCATTTTATCCAAATCCAGAAAGTAGGCCAGAGATTTCCCTCTCAGCTTAGATGGCTAGCTATTATTCTTGGTTTTAGGATTCTCCGTGCCTCTCTTACCAACCACTTTTCCCTACTTATATCAGCATCACACAACCTGCCAAAAGAGAAAAATAAATAAACATATGTGTCTGGAGAGAGAACATCTTCAATAAAACCCCTTTGATGTTAGAGACAAAGGATGCCTTGATTGATGGGTGGAAATTGTATACATTGTCTTTCCTAAAGGCCCCCAGATGTTTCATGAAGAAAATATAGTGCTCTCAAACAGGTCCTCTTACATGTAACATGAATCATTAGTGTGGAATATCAAGAGTATTTAAAAGAAGCTGACTACCTAGGCAGAATATTAAGGCATCAACCATGTTGCCTTAAAAAATACCAAAAATTTATCCAGTATGATGGATGAAATGAGATTGTTGTTTAATGTAGTGGACTAAATGCACAAACATATTTTGAAAGCTTAAATATATTAATTCAAAATTATTTACAAAGTTACTCTATAAAAAGGTAACATTTTACAAAAAAAGTTTAATTTGTTAAAATTAGTTAACTGCTTAGTTAACATGAACTAACAATGTACTATCAAAATACTAAATCTGTATCTAAAATACATTTATTAATAATAATGTTTACATTTTACATTTGCTAAAACGTTTAAGTTAAAAAGTTGTAATTTTAACATACGTTAGTGCAATGTAAACTAGCTTTAACATTTTTACTTACATTAACAAAGGGTAATAAATACTGTAAAAATGTATTGCTCATTAGTTAGTTAGTTCATGTTTGTTAAAGGATTATCTAATTCTAACAAATGAGACCTTATTGTAAAATGTTACTGAAATGGTAGTGTAAATTCTATTGAAAATATATATGTAATTTTGTGATGAAAAGTGTGGTTTTCCAATTCATACTCGATTTAGATGTGATTTATATGTCACATTTATATAGAAAATTTTGAAAAAATAAAAGGTTTAAGATTTTTAAAAATGTTTTTGAACGAAGTTGAAATTTTTGAAATATAAATAAATTTAAATATTTTAAAAAGTAATTTATTCCTATGATGGAAAAGCTGAATTTTAGGAACTGTTATTAAAGAAACATTTCTTATTATCACAGTAGAAAACAGCTGTTCAGTTTAATATTTTTTGTGGAAACTAAAATACTTTTCAGGATTCTTTGATGAATAGAAAATGTTGTCTTTACGGTCACTTTTGATCAATTTAATGAATCATTTCTGAATAAAAACATAAATCTTACTGACCCCAAACTATTGAACGGTATTGTACATTATACATTTCATTGACAATAAAATGGGACTGTTCCGCATGTGTTCTTGTGCAGGGAAGGGACCCTAAAAGCAGGCGATCGGATCTTAAGTGTGGATGGTGTGGTTTTACACAGTGCCACTCTAAGCGATGCTCTTACAGTACTGACTCAATGTGGCCAGGAGGCCCTGTTCCAGATCGAGTACGATGTCTCCATCATGGGTGAGTTACTTCAGTTGCACTTGTTTTATATGTTGACAGAATGAAAATTCCACATGTCCCAGTGGATTAACATGCCATTTGTTTTGTATGTTGCACTTTGAAAGGAAATGATGAATTAACCCTCATAATGCCTTCTAAACCTGTATACAGTTTTCACATTCTAGGTCTGTTGATATCTGAAAAATCATTATTTTATAAAACAGTCCTTAATGTTTTTTTTTTTTCAACTAAAACCATATTCTCTGATCATCTGATCAATGACTTCAAATTAATGAGTGAAAGTGAAAAAAAAACAGTTTTGACTGTTACATCTTATTAACATATTAATACCATGCTATTACTGCATTTACTCTTTTTTTTATTAAATACAAAATGAGAAATTATTTAACTACACATGAACCACACACACACACACACACACAAAAGCAAAATATGCAAAATACTTATGTTTTCAGTGTTGATGAGAAATTTTAATTAAATATATCATTGTACTGTGTGTATTTCATAAGAACATATGCTCTGAGAATTACCCATATTAATTCTATTGGAATGAATGGAATTAAATTCCTTTGAATTTATAACTTATAATTGATTGAAAACAGTCACAATGTATATATATA
>NW_015656265.1:382738-387548 GCF_001515625.1 Sinocyclocheilus rhinocerous
AAATATTACTCTGAAACGTTTTCAGACAAAATAAATTTACTTGACTTGCATAAGCTTTTATTGCCAGTAAAAAAAACAAACAAACATGTTTTTTCATTAAAAAAAAAAAGTTTTCATGCTGCAATAGTTCGTCCAAAGCCTTTATATTCATGTTTATCAGTAAGGCTAACTATATTTTATAAAGTTTTTTGACATTGAGTAACTCCATAGATAATTTTACAAAAAGTATTTTTGACACTAATGGTATTCCATACATACCCGGCTAATACACAAGTAAAATATTGTAAAAAGTCTGAAAATAAATAAGTAAATAAAATAAGTAAGTAAGTGTATTTTGAGTGTCTTTTACAAAGCATTTACAAAGTTTTGGTTTCCTTACTGAAAACTATTTTTTAGAAATATTTAATGTATCTTTTCTGGCTCAAAATGGACCCAAATGTACAGGTGCATCTCAATAAATTAGAATGTCGTGGAAAAGTTCATTTATTTCAGTAATTCAACTCAAATTGTGAAACTCGTGTATTAAATAAACTCAATGCACACAGACTGAAGTAGTTTAAGTCTTTGGTTCTTTTAATTGTGATGATTTTGGCTGGTGATCAAATTACTTAAGGATTTATAGAGTGCTTGTCCATTTGTAGAAATTCTCCAGAAACACAGCACTTCTCTCCAGAGATCTCTGCTCTGTTTAGCCATCTTCACTGTTTCGTCTGGATGAACAGCAGGTTGTTGACCTTCAAGAGCGGAGAAACAACTCTCACGCATTTACCAATGCTGTTAAGCTAATTTATGCTAGCCACAATTAGCATAACGCCCACTGTTGTTCTCCTTGTAGAGTTAACGAGGTCGTATCCTAGAAAATGGAGGTTTAAAATAAACTTTTGATGCTCAAAACTTCCAAAAAGACTCTTTATTGAATGTAAGCTGCAGAAAGGATCCATTTAGAAATCACAGCGTAACAATGCTGTGCTTGTCTGTCCTTATCACCTGCCCTCAGACTCGATGACAAACGCTTCAGGTCCTCTGCTGGTGGAGATTGCCAAGGCGCCCGGAGCCAGTCTGGGAATCACTCTGACCACTGCCATGCACAGGAACAAACAGGCCATCGTCATCGACAAGATCAAGCCCGCCAGTGTGGTGGACAGGTACACACTCAATGAGCCTCTTTCATCAAACACCAGCACAGTAAACAGTAAAATTGTGAAACAACAATTTTCTTACACAAACTGCTTGGAAAAACAACCAAAATTGCATATTTTCATGAAAAACAACACAAATCATCGAGCAGTTTCATAGGATTTCTGCAAAAAACAATGTTTTGTCACTGATGCCATTTTGTAAAATGACTTTGTCATCTACAATAATGGAAATGTATGTTAAACTGTTTATAGTGTACAAAAATAATTTGCTTAATTTAGTTTCTTAATTTTTTTGTAAAACAAAACTTATGTAAATGGTTTTACTACTTACCTAAATTTAATTTTAAATTTAAATTTTAGTAAAACCATGGTTTGTGAAACCATTTTCACAAAAAAATAAAAAATAAAAATAAAAATAAATAAATTGTTCCGGTCAAATATTGCAGCGCAAATATTATTAACATCTTTAATATGTGAAAGCTGGCAAATGACCATTTAATGCACAGCTAGCCGTTTATTATCCCTTACATATATATATATATATATATATATATATATATATATATATGTGTGTGTATATGTGTGTGTGTGTCTGTGTAATTTGAACAATTTTTACATAAATAAATGTATTTATTTTCACATAAATTGTTTGTCAAACCATATCTAAATATTTCACAAAGCTAATATTATGTAAATGATTTTAAATCATCCAACACAAATTGTTGATAAAAAACATTCTTACAATGGATTTTTTTTTTTGTAAAGTATTTTTTTTTATTTAGTATTTTATTTTCATGTGAATTTATCTTTATCTATTTTTTTATGTAAATTGTTTTTTTTGAAACACCATTCTTCTGCAAATGATATTCTTTTTTTCCTAAATTATCCATGGCCATTTTTACAGAAATGTTTGTAAATCTTCCTACGCAAGTTATTCGTAAAAACAATTATTACATAAAGGATTTTATATTTGTAAAACGATTTTTGCACAACTGATTTGATTTTTATAGAAATGTATCGTAAACAAACTATTTTTGAATAAATGCATTGCTTTTAATGTACAGTAAATTGTTTGTAAAAGCATTCTTGCACAAATTATTTTTTGCACAAATTGTTCACAAAACCATTTTTTAAAGAATTTGATTTTCCTATTACATAAACTGTTTGAAAAAAACAGTTATTTTACTTTTTACATATTGTAAATTTGTTTGTAAAATCCTTCTTCCGGAAATGATGTTCTTTTAAAAAAAAATGTTCACAAAACCATGTGAAGGATGTTATTTTAAAGGGGAAAAAAACAAAACATTGTTTTACAAATTACTTGATTCCATCTTTCGATTCTTACGTAACGATTTTACGACCAGTTTCCACAGAGATTCTTCATAGTCATTAACTGCACACAGTCACATTTACATTGATCAACTGTTGAATACAGTTGAACTTAAATCCCTCAGAAATATGTAATTTTAATCAATGTAATTTTAATCTGTTTTAGTTATTAAGATGGATGATTTTTTTTTTTTGTGAATATGCATTTTATATATTCTTGTTTCTATTACATTTTAAATACCACATGAATCATAATTCGCCATATAACTTTGTTTTTCCATACATTTCACAAATTTCTGAGGGAAATAAAGCATTCAGATTCATTATTAGGGTAATTTGGGTGAGTTTTGATGTTATTGATGTCCCACATTTATGACAGTTCTAGCAGTTCTCTGTTTGCGTCTCAGGTCTGGAGCGTTACACGTGGGTGATCATATCCTGTCTATAGACGGCACCAGCACAGAGCACTGCTCCGTCCTGGAGGCCACGCAGCTGCTGGCCAGCACTACTGATCAGACCAAACTTGAGATCCTCCCCGCACACCAAACACGCCTGCCCGGGAAACCCCAGGACACTGGTGAGAGACGGGAACATGTAGAAACTGCTGCGCTTTTCCAGACATGGAATAGACTTAATCTGAGACGTCAGATGGTTGAATCTGATCTTGGAACGGACCTAAACTGTGTCTGGAAAACTGTCTGTGAATTATTATTATTATAATTTTTTTTTTTTTTATATACAAGGGTGATACAGGGTCATACAAGTGTCCTGGTCTCAGAGTGTACTAAAGCAAAATGTGGCATAATCTTTAAGTAAGAAATATATTATATACATATTAAATACTATTTAATTAAATGTTATTAAAATACACTGAACTAAATTATAAACGCAACACTTTTGTTTTTGCCCCCATTTTTCATGAGCTGAACTCAAAGATCTAAGACTTTTTCTATGTACACAAAAGGCCTATTTGTTGCGTTTATAATTTTGTTCAGTGTATATATATTTATTTAAAAAATACTATGAACCAGTGTTAATTTCGTTGACGAATAATTTCCGTCACAATTTTGGTCAACAACATTTTATTCACCGACGGAAATGAGACGATAACGAACCAACTCGTTCCGAATGACAAAAACTATGACGAAAATCTATTGACATTTTCATCAACGAAAAAAAACAAGACGAAAGATTCATTCAGAACGAATCTGCTCTGTGGTTCGAAGGTTAGATGTGTACATATCAACCGGCGGGACATAAGCTAACATACACTTGCTGCACGACACATAAAACGTTAAAAAATGTCAATATGTGGGAGTAAGAGAAGATCAACAACGCCGTATGCACTGCGCTCTTCCGTTACTTGATCTTTTTATTTGGTGCGTCAATCTGTTAAGTTACTTAGTATAGGAAATTATGATCCGCACTCACGAGAACAATCTTCTTTTAAAGATTGTTTATGACGAAGTATTTCTGATGTTTTTAATTATTGAATTTTCCATTGTTAATAAATTTAAAGTTAATTGGTGGAGTAGATATTGATGATTGTCAATTTAAACTATAGGTTTGTATAAAAGTGATAAATATGTGATCCTAGATATTTCTTGTTTTAGTCACGGATATATTGTATGGTGTACTAGTGGATGTGATGTTTTGTGTTGGATATATATATTTATACAACAGTTCGTTCTGGTTCTCAAATCTGGGCTGCGTTTCCCAAAAGCTTCGTAAGCCTAAGAAGTTCGTAAAAACGATCGTACGACTGATCTTAATATCACGGTCTGTTTCCCAAAAGCATCGTAACTTAAGTAGCACTTGAAAATCATCGTAGATCTACGAGTGCTCTGGAGTAATCGTAAAGCCCTAAGTGCATTGTAAGAAGACAGATTTATGCAGTCACCTGCAGGACAATCGGCAGATTACACCTTTAACTTTATCCAAGTGCAATGTGATTATAATATAAGGATATGATTGTACTTTATTGTACACTTTATTACTCGTTTTTTATTGTTGTTGTTTTAAATGAATTTATAAATGAAAAATCATTAAAAAGGGCAGAAAAAATAGAAATACACATCTAAATGAAATGACTGAACAAAAAAAAAATGAATAAAATAAATAATGTAGGAAATATGCTTCAAAGACTGGGGGAAAAAAATCTGTCAAGGACTTGCTGACTTGCACGAAAACCAGCAATGTATTGGACCCGGAAATAACGTCTCTATGTAGATATTATATACTATAATATATTTTTATATAAAGTATATTATAGGCTATATAATTATGTAAAATATAATATTATACGTATAAATATAATATAATATAATATAATATAATATAAT
>NW_015656265.1:389034-389819 GCF_001515625.1 Sinocyclocheilus rhinocerous
AGTAGCACTTAAAGCACGGCTACGTGCGATTGCGTTAAGTGCATTTTTGGGAAATGCACGTGAAACAATAACGAACGGTCGTAAAATGACTCATAGAAAACGCTCTTAAGTGCTAAGATCAATCGTTATCGAGAAAAGCATCCCTGATTGGTTGAGAACCGTGAGATATTGTACTGGTATCGTTACAGGAACGCCCTTTCACAATTTTGTATCACTCCGCTTGTTCTAGCCGGGTCTGTGTTTTTTTTAAATTATTCACTGAGCTAATCGTAGAGTACGTTAGTTAAGCCTGTGTTGTACTTTCTGCGTCTGCGAGTCCGCTATGGTATGCGTGACGTAAAAATCGTCATCGTGGAGTGTGCGCGGAGGCTCCGCTCGGACATCCGCGTGCCTCCCATTTTTTGTGACCGCGCGGACAAGTACCGTACCGACAAGGATAGTTAGGCTACTGCGCATGCGCAGGCTGTGTGAAGAAGCCCGTTGCTACTCGAACCTGTACAATCCGTCGATAAAACAATTTTTTAATTATTCACTGAGCTAATCGTAGAGTACGTTAGTTAAGCCTGTGTTGTACTTTCTGCGTCTGCGAGTCCGCTATGGTATGCGTGACGTAAAAATCGTCATCGTGGAGTGTGCGCGGAGGCTCCGCTCGGACATCCGCGTGCCTCCCATTTTTTGTGACCGCGCGGACAAGTACCGTACCGACAAGGATAGTTAGGCTACTGCGCATGCGCAGGCTGTGTGAAGAAGCCCGTTGCTACTCGAACCTGTACAATCCGTCGATA
>NW_015656265.1:389908-408403 GCF_001515625.1 Sinocyclocheilus rhinocerous
ATCTAAATTTATTTATAGAAATAAATATGTCTCCATGAAAGAATGAAGAATATGGTAAACACGTTGTTATAAAGAAAGCATAATTAGTCTATATAACCATTGGTATTTCATTGAAAAGAAGACCATGTTTTTGTTCTTTATGAGAAGTGGTTTTATTTAATTTGAACATAAAGGCATGTTGTATGTCAATGCAGTTAAATCATGATAAAACCTTAAAATCATGGAAATGGAAATTTTAGAGAAATGCTTAATAAATGCATTACACTGTAACTAAACCCATTAGATTTTAGTCGACTAAATTTACTGTAGATTTAGTCGACTAAAATCTTATGATATTTAGTCGACTAAAACTAGATGAAAACTAAAAACAATTCAGATGACTAAATAAAACTAAATAGCATTTTAGTCAAAAGTCTATTACTAAAACGAAGTCAAAAGATGAACATCTAAGAAACTTTCATCAAAATCATGGCCAGTTGTAAAATATGTCATGTGGTACAACCGCCTAATAAACCATAATTATATTTATCAATTAATAATTCATGATATTTTAAAATAATGATTAAGATCAAGGTGTAAAAAAAAAAAAACTTTTTACTGTTTACTTGTTGGTTACATGACAGTATTTTAAGAGTCAATTTGAATTCAGAATATGTTGAATTGTTGTTTTTTATATAAAAATATAGTAGAAAATATTACATAATGTTAGAAGATAGTGATTAAGATCACATGTATTCACGTTGTAAATAATGTTATCACCTTTTTACTGTTTATGTTTACACCTTTTTACACCTTATTAGTCGCTTAGTCTGCGTGACGGACAGATCGTTAATGGTTAGTCTCTTCATAATAGAGTACATCAGGCAGGACATCCAAACACTCGCCTATCATTCATCAACCTCAAATATGGCTTATCATCTGAAATATGTAAGTATTAGCAACTTTACATGGCCACTCAATCTAATGTTAACCTAGAAAAATGTGAGCTATTCTGTGTCTGTGCGGAGTGTGGAAGCTGAACAGTAGCGTGGAGGCGCCGGTGCGCTCACTTGCTCTTAAAATACTCCGTCATTTTTGGTCATACAGATAAGAGTAATACATCTTTCGAATCTGTAAAGACTCTACGCTTATTTGTTTGCACTCACAATAACAACAAAACGCGCTTTTGTAAAATAATGAAAGCAAAGTGGATACGCTTTCTACCGTCTCGGTCTCTGTGAACTTGAGCTCGAAACTTGGTGTATATATGAAATATATCTATAGAGAGTGAAATGTCTACTTTCAAATGAACCAATTATCATACATGGGAAATCGTGGCCTAATGGTCAGAGAGTCGGACTCGTAACCCAAAGGTTGGGGGTTCGAGTCTCATACCGGCAGGGATTGTAGTATGTCACGTCACTTTCACTTTTTTCACTTTCATTACTTCTGCCGGTGCGCTGTAGCAAGCTTTATGCGTGTACTTGAGCACTTATTAGGCTATGTAGGCAATTAAAAGCTCAATATAATGATTTAAATGGTTTATTAATAAATGACGATTAGTCGACTAATGCTTAAAATGAACGACTACTAGTCGACCAGAAAAATCCTTAGTCGAGGGCAGCCCTAATAATCAATAAGTGAGTTTATTCTTAAAACAAGAGCATCTATATGTAAGGGTGGGTAAGAAAATTAAACCTGTTTTCCCTTTGAATTAAGATTATTGGCAATTATTTGATCTTGTCTTAAGCATAAACTAACTTAATTTTGAAACGTTTTTCAGAAAACAAGTCTTAATGAGTGCCATTTTACTGTATTTTATCTTGATTTAATAATGTTCAAATACTTGTACTGTAAAACAAGACAAGAGTACTGAAGAAGAAAATCACTTTTTGCAGCGTTGTCATTGAGCAAATCAGTTCATTATGGTTGTGGAGTACCATGTAAATGCATTGGAATATGTTCATGGTAATCGTTCTTGACCATCATATTGAACCACAGTACTTTTGTCGAAGTCTATGGCAACCATTTGTTTCCCTGTTTATTCCAAAGGAGGTCATAATAATCTCTCTCTAATTATAGCGATATAAACTTCACATGTATCATCATCGGATGCACAAATGAGGACGAGAAAACATGGCGATGGCGAGACTGCTCTGTCATCTCATCTGCTGTCATCTCATTTAATTAGCTTCTCGTTCTGCTTGATGTCGCCCCATGAGCTTTAGAACGCAGGACAGATTTAATCACGGAGACCTGCTCACCCTAGAAAACCAACAGACAGCGGCTCGATATCAAACCGAGACACGGTGGACGCAGACCCAGATTGGTTATTTTCAGCCCCGTTTATATGCAAATGCAGGAGATGAACAGATGTCCGACCGTGCAGAGCACATTGCACTAAAAGCCTGAATTAGAAGCCTGCGTGAGCTCTCGGACTATTTTCAGCGAGAATCTAATCAATAGCTTATTATCATCGAGCGTATAAACATTTTCTATAATTGCATGACTTTATGGATGCACCGAATGATTGGAAAGACTCCAATTATAGAAGATGCTGAAACTTTAAATGGTTGTTTTTAACTTGACTTTGAAGTTGTTACATGTGAGTGTACACATCTGAATTTAGGCCATTTATGATGTAGATGAGTTTGTCTCTTCATCAGATTTGGAGAAATGCAGCATTCCATCACTTGCTCACCGATGGATCCTCTGCAGTGAATGGGTGCCGTCAGAATGAGAGTCCAAGCAGCTGATTAAAATATCACAGTAATCCACAAGTAATCCACTCCAGTCCATCAATTAATGGAGTTTTTATGAAGTGAAATGCTGTGTGTTTGTAAAACATCCATCCAAGACTATAATTTCTGGCCAAAATATGAGGTATAATCCATAATAACGCCATCCCCAGTTGTCCTCTCACATCAAAATTCACCAAAACATTTTTTTAGAGCTGTTTTGAACTGTTTTCACTTGTAAACTATGCTTGATCTGTGCATATTTCACTTCTGATTCAGTCAAAACGACTTTTCCTCTTGAAGAAGCAATATTATGGATTATGAAGTTGAAATTGAAGTTAAAAAGACGGAATGATGTTTTTTTCTTACTAAAGTGCATCTTTTCACTTTAGAAGATGTTAATTGATGGACTGGAGTGGATTACTTGTGGATTATTGTGATGTTTTTATCAGCTGTTTGGACTCTCATTCTGACGGCACCCATTCACTGCAGAGGATCCATTGTTGAGCAAGTGGTGTAATGCTACATTTCTCCAAAATCTGTTCTGACGAAGAATTAAACTCATCTGCATCTTAAAATGGCCTGAGGGTGAGTACATTTTCAGCAAATTTTCATTTTTGGGATTTTATATTGCACATCCCACTTCCAATAGCATATTATCATTAGCTATGTTTCCATCATCCTGTTTTTATGCACATTTTGAAGTATCTCATCAGAAACGAGTGAAGAAATCTCCAAAAAAAAAGAACAAATCCTTTAATTTGCAAAAAAAAATTTTTTTAGGATTGTTTTTCACTTGTGTGATAAAAGGTTAATGCGAATAATGGTAGCTATGCAAAATATTTCTGTATAATGCTTATTTCCAAATGTTTTATCTGATATTCCAAATTTGCGCTTAAGTTAAATTAGTAGCTTTGGATGGAAATCCAGCTTTTGAGCATATAAACATTCTCTATAGTTGCACGACTTCATGGATGCACTCAATGACTGGGCAACTCCAATTATAGAAGACATTGAAACTTCAGATGGTTGTTTTTACGTTGACTTTGAAGTTCTTGCTATTTCTGGTTCTGCAATCATCCAGAACCCTAGATGCCCATCAATTTCCATCTAGTCCTATTTTTGCCCCACTTCTGCCACCATGTTCACCAAAGCTTTAAACCCGTGTAGCGTCTGGACCAATCAGACAGACCATTTTTCATTTGATTTAACAAATCAATTATTCATTAGATTAACAAACGTTCACAGACCCCTCACCCAATAAACATACTGGGTGCCAAGTTGTCTGTGAACAAGGCCCTTTCCCCATGAATGAGCTGATTCGCTACACCCGACAAGATGGCCTCTTGAATTCCATGCATTGCTCGCATACACCGTAACCAGAGTTTATGATGCCATTAAAGCCCTGATGCCCAGATTTTTGGGCTCAGGAACAAACGTCCCTAATGGATACGGATAAGTAAAGTAGTTTAGTTTTTCAGCATCTGAGCTGTCCTGCCGAAATAGCACTATATAGGTCATTCCCTGCCGCGCTGAGAACCCGAGAGAGGAGGTGGAAGGCTGTAATGATGGAAAAACATGTTTGCGAGTGTGAACTTTCAGCTCCGGCAGGACTTCAATCAAGAATTGACACCCACTCGCGGAGCCGTGTCAATAATACATAGAAACTTCACCCAGGAAATAAATGGAGTTTGATATTTTGCCATATGACTCCTACATTTTCGATTCAGATTTTATATATGCAAATTTTGTAGCTGACCTTGTTAGGGAAAGAAAAGAAAGTACGTCTGGTAACAAGCTCATTTGGGATTGCCATCTTTGAGATCCGGGGATTTAAAGTGAGGAAGAATACAATATGTACATTTTAATATATTTGCATATTTGGTAGACACTTTTATCCAAAGCAACACTGATATTACATTACACAAGTTTGAAGTTAGCAGTCAGCTGTCAGTTTTTAAATGTGCCAATTTCTTAGAAATGTAATATCTGTATTCACAATGGCTTTGTATGGTTTTGAAAAACAACAAAAAGTTTACATTTAATGACTTTTTAAAAAATAATTTTACTACACCACAATTTAAAGTGCACAAGTTTTTTTTAATATGTTTCAAGGAAAAAGTTTTTAATATGTTTTTTTGTAACCCATGACATGTAACAACCTGAAGTGACTTTGCCTTTTCATACAGAAATCAATGTATAATATTTTAATAGATTTATTTACCTCTCTATGACATAATTTCCTGTTTCATAGAAACTATGAGAAATAATGACGCAATTATGTGATATAATCACAATTACGAGAAATAAAGTATCATTTATGAGAAATGAAGTCACAGTTAGAAAATATTCACAGTTACAAGAAATAATTTTGCAATCATAAAATATAGTTGCAATTACAACAGTAATGTTATAATTATGAGATATAGTTGCAATTATGAGAAATAAAGTCTCATTTATGAGAAATGAAGTCACAGTTACAAGATATTGTATCCAAAATTACAATAAATTAATTTACAGTTATAACAACTGCAGCATTATTTCTCATGATTAAGACTTTATTTCTCATAATTGCGACTTTATGAGAAATGCCACAGAAATCTCTATGACATCATTTCCCGTTTATATTTTCCCAAACTTTTACGATATGTTGGCAAAATTTCATTGCATACATTTTTAATATACGTATATTTGTATACAAATATTTGTAATAGTTTATTAGAATTTCTATAAGCTCAAACAGTAGAGCATGTGTTTTTTTAAACAATAAAATAATAGTAATACAAGGTTATGTCGTTTTACTTTCAAAGTCATTCTATGTAGGAAATGCATTTTTTTATGTATTTCTGAATACATTAATAGTTTTATGTCACTGACCCATGTTGCACATCCCACTTTGGATGGAACATGGCAAGATGGTAGTCCAGGTTTTTTCAGATTATTTATTTATATAGTATGTCTGTATTCTGCAATACAGAATGAAACTACATACAATTTATTACCAAATTAGCCCAAACCACTGCTAATAACCTTAGCGTCAGTCACCTGCTGGTTCAGTTCGTGTTTTAGATAAATGACGTGGTCTTAAAAAAGCAGTATTGTAATCTCCTTACTCAAATTAAGCTCCCGTCACATCAGCCTGTGTGGGAGATTTTACCGTCATCGTTCCTGGTGTTCCCAATTCCTACATCAAGAGACAGAGTTGTGTTTCTTAGAGACATAGCAGACGAGCTTAGCATAAGCCACAAGGAAGAGGGATTTAGCACTCAAACATTAGAAGATGCCTCATTGGTGCTCAGACGAACAGATAGTAGTATTTAACCTGGCTTGTGAAAATCTGTCTGAAAGTGGCATTTCTTAACATCTTGTCACATTCTGTGTGGCAAAAAATGCAAACATAATGCTAATAGAATGCTAATATGTGCAGAAGTTTAAAGGTTTGTTTAGTAATGTACCAAAGATTAAAGAAGTAGTGAGTAGACTTCATTAAAACCTTAAAGTGTAACCACACACTCTCTGAGTGTTTTAAAGCTTCTTATGGTTTTCCAGAGATGGAGGAGGGTAAAGCTAAGCTACGTTAAAGCTAAGTTGTTGAATGTTATATTACTTAGTTAGGGCGTTTCACATTAGTAATACTCTGCTGGAAAATCCCAAGTTGGTCCTGAAATATGGAACATGGCAGCTGGTTTGTTGATGGTCTAAACAGGTAAACCACCTTGGACCATCAACCAACCAGCTGCCAGCTAGACAGGCTTAAGATTGGCATATTTAAATGAGATGTAGTCACAATTGAGAAATAAAGTCGCAATTATGAGAAATAATGTTGCAATTGTCATAAATAATGTTGTAATTATGAGATGGTTGTAATTATGAGAAATAATTTCAGAATGATGAGAAACCGTGTTGCAATTATGAGAAATAATGAAGTTATGAGATATAGTCGCTATTATGAGAAATTATGAGCAATGAGATAGTTGCAGTTATGAGCATTACAAAATACTTAGTCGCAATTACAAGAAATATAACAGTTATAATAAAAACGCAATTACAATGAAAAAAAAACGAAATAAATAAAAAAACTAAATAAATACATTAATAATGAGAACAAAGCCACAGCTACAAGATACTGTAGTTGCAATTACATTAATTAAGAAATTAATTCACAGTTTCAATAAATTAAATAAAGTGGCAATTACAAGAAATGTAGTCACCGTTACAAAATAGTTGCAGTTACAAGAAATGATGTCACAATTATGAGATAGTTGCAATTAAGAGAAATAGTCTTATTTATGTGAAATGAAGCCACACTTACAAGATACTGTAGTCGCAAAGATGTCATTATTACAAATAAAGTCAGCCACAAGATGAAGTTGCAATTACAGCAAATACAGTCACAGTTACAAAATAGTTGCAAATTACGAGAAAATAAATAAATAAAATTCCCAATTATGAGAAAAAAACACCCAATTACGTGAATAAAAGTCTCAATTACAATAAATGAGATATAAAATTACAGTTTTATATTGCATTTGTGAGACAAAGTCTTATAATATTAAACCTATGTCTTGTTAATAATGTTGCAGTTCATGGTAATATTAATAGATTTCATATTTGTTTTTCTATTACTCTTGCATGATAAACAATTTTGACCTTATATTGCGTCAACCCTTGATGTCCAGAATCTGCTTCCTGAAGCAAAACCAGTAGCGAACCACTGCCCTGTAATAAATTACTTGTTTCAAGTGTGCTTGTTTAATTTATTCAATTAATTTTACTGTCTTTTAAATTCAGCCTTCTGCTCCTGTCAGACCTACTGCATTATGAGTGCTTGGAGATACAAATGAGAACAAGCACATACCCGCACACCGAGGCACTCAATTATACGGCCTGCCTCTAGCAGCAGGACTTCATTAGCCTGTTTGTTGATGAGCATCCTCATTGTTTTGCATGCACAATAATTTTCCACAGACCAGTATTAGAGACGGATATTATCACTCGAATGTGACTTCAACAGACCCCCAAGACTCCAAATGATGGATTTTCAGTGTTTAAATTAGGACTAATGTGAACAATATAGAGAGAAAGCCACATCGAGTATGTGTGTGCATGTATTTTATATAAAAATGTATATGTATTTTGCATTTTGTTGATATTTATTCTGAGAATCATGTAATTAATTTCTCAATTTAGTAATTCATTTTCTGTGTTTAGTGAAAGTTCAGAAAAGTGACCACCCGCACTGCTGGGACCCCTGTGTGAACTACTGCCATTCTCAACATCCTGGTCACTGTAAGACGTCGACATGGACCTCTGCTTCCAGTAACCCATCCAGCTCTCAGGATTACTGCAAATGTAACTACATTACATCATTTTTACACTATGACCATGCTTTATGAAGATGATTTGACCAGTTTTTTATATATATATAGTTTTCACGACTGGGCATTTCACATCAGGGAGAAAATGTTCCTCATGTAGATTTTGTTAATTTTTTAAGTTATATCCAGTCATTAAAATAAGGCTACGTCCACACGAAGCCAGAGCTTTCCCTATCCAATCTTTTTTTTCCCCTCGTCTCAAGAAATATCTGCGTCCACACGAAACCACGAAACCGACACAAAACGATGTAGTATACATGCCAGACCAGCATGGTATACAGCTAAACGCGTCTCCATGTGGACGGGGCCTAAGACTACGCATATTTGGGAGTTTTGCATGAGGACAAAAAAGAGTTTTCCAAATTTCGCTTGTGTTCAAGTTGGTCATGCAAATTCGCACAAATATTGCAAACAATATTTAGTATTTTAAATATGACTCTACACAATTGGGAGTTTCGCATAAGTGAGAACATTTTCCTCACATATTTTGTTCACATTGATAATGCAAATTCGCATACATTTTGCAGATGATATCATTTAAATAGGAGTCTGCATGATTAGGAGTTTAGCATTAGGGCGAAAAGTTGGTCACACAAAATTTCATGGACGATACCCAGTCATTAAATAGCAGTCTGCACATTTTTTCATGTGAGGGCAAAATATTTTTTGCTTTGTAAATTGCACTTGTGTTTCCAGTTGGTCACACAAAATTTCACAGATGATATTAAGTCGTTCAAATAGGAGTTCGATTGAGAGTTTGACATGAGGGCAAAGAAGTTTCCCTTACAGATTTTTCTTGTGTTCAAGTTGGTATTGCGAATTCACACAAAATTTTGTGAACGATTATATAGTCATTTAAATAGGAGTCCGCACAGTTGGGAGTTTCTCATTAAGGCAAAAAAAAGTTTCCTTCACAGATTTTGCTTGTGTAAAGTTTGTCACATAAATTTGCGTGAAATTTCATGGACAATATCCAGTCATTGCGAGTTTTGCATGAGGGCAAAAATCTCTTTGCAGATTTCGTTAGTGTTCAAGCTGGTCACATAAATTTGCAATAAAATGAGAAAAAAATCTTAATTACAAAAAATGTTGCAATTTTGAGAAATAAAACCTCATCTAAAGACGCAGTTAGTCCACACAATTGAGAGTTCTGCATGAGGGTGGAAAAGTTCCCCTCGCAGATTTCTCTCGTGTTCAAGATGTTCACGCGAATTTACTGCACTGGCCAATAGAAAGATGCTTGGTTTGAATGTGGCTTCTTCATAACCTGTGCGTCATACATCACTACAGTATAATAAATATCACTAATATGACCCCACTTTTATTCTACGCTTTTTTAAGCATTTTTTAGCCTTGGTTTCATGCACCAAAATGCCATTTTTACTGACCAAGTCCCATTTTCTTCAGATAATCTACCTCTCTAGTTGAAGTCATCCATCTTCATTTACATGTAAAATAGCATCACGTTAATATGGAATATTGTTCTTAACCCAGACATCCACCTCCCAGCGGTTGCCTCCAAATCCAATATAACGTCCCCTTAAATAACAAATGCTTAGTGGATAGATCTGCAAAGATTAGCAAGGGACCAATAGAATATGGATCATTAACCTGCAGTGAGCCGCTCAGTCTCTTGGACCATTGCCATCTCTTTGATTTTAAGTTTTTAAATGCAGCTACACCGCCTGACTTCTCTCTCCTTTCCTCTGTTCTCTCTAGCGGTAGTCTGCACTAACTTCTCTCCTGGGTCCACAACCACATCAGGCATGACCAGCCAGGGTTCCAGCACGCTGCCCCGGGCCGCTCCTCCCATGAGCCCACGGAACTCCATGCTAAAGAGACGACAAAGGAAAAAAGAGCACAAAAGCTCCTGTAGGTGACTGGATGGGTTTTCTGTTTGACATGGTCTAAAAGCAAATGATTACATTTCATGACATCTCATAAGTGACTGATTTGTAAACCTCTACATGCTGTAAGCTGCTTTTAAATGGCTTCTCATGAAGTGACTCTACCTAACTAATTCCGGTAGAGTTAGATGTTAGCTTGTTACTAAGCTAAAGACACAATGCTCTAATGGCGCATTAAATGAAGTTCCAAACGTAGGTTTGGGAGGAGCCAAACTATTCAGTCCTGTCAATCATCATTACAAGAGTTTATAAGCAGCAATCATTGCTCCATCCCAGCGACAATTCTTCCAGCATTCTTCCACCTCCCTATCGGTCCTCTATCTCTGTTATTCTCCCTCTGTTTAGTACCACAATGGGGGGTTGAACTCGGAGCTCAAGCCGAGTCTTGAGCAATCCCCGAGCAAACATGCTAGGTGTTAGCATGTTTGCTAAGCTAAGAACACAGTACTGTAGACACTTTTATACAATACATAGCACAAACAAATATTGGGTAAATCATTTATTTTTAATTAGGCTGAACTGCTTGACATATTTTAGTTACCTTTGTAGTTAGATGTTAGCGTGTTGCTAAGCTAACAACTCCACACTCTAAGCATTGTTAAAACACATGTATTGGGTAAATAGTCTTTTTATTGGATTGAACTATTTGTATTTATCAATTGAACTACTTTCATTTACAGGGTTAGATGACAGAGACAGCAACACATAGCACATACACATCTATTTGTATCTATCAGTTAAACTTTTAGTAGAGTTGGATGTTAGCATGTTACTAAGCTAACAACACAATACTCTTAGCCCTATCACAAAAACACAGTGAACACAAATATTGAGTAAATAGTCTACTTTTTATTAAATTGATTTTATTAGTTTTTATCTATCATAACGTTTCACGTTCACATTTTTATATAGGTTTTGAAAAAAAAGTTTCACTTTTAGGGGCCATTCACACAGAATTTGTTTGACCGTTGCCCTCCCATCTTGTGTCTTTTGCAGCATCTCACACATGATGTGGAGTTCAAAACAAACAAACAATAAACACATTCTTTGTGAACAGCCCCTTAATGTTTTATACATTTATGATATTTCTGTGGTGTTTTTTCTCTCTGTTTAGCTGTGTCTTTAGCCTCAAGTTCTGTGGGCCCTGGTGGTCAGATCGTCCACACCGAGTCCAGTGAGGTCACTCTGAGAGGAGACCCTCTAAATGGGTTTGGGGTTCAGCTGCAAGGTGGAATATTTGCGACAGAGACCCTCTCTGCACCCCCTCTTATCCGCTTCATAGAACCGGACAGTTCGGCCGAAAGGTACGTCCCAAATGTTAACTCAACCATGTACACAAAACACAGCCATCCATGCTCACTCAAGCACATATAAACACTATAAGGTGCCACAATGGACAGAGATTCCATTGAAAATGCATGCAGATCTTGTAACGATATCAGTATTTTTAAAATGTATGCCTTATGACAGAGTCAGCGTACACTGACTTGGAGAGAGACACTTGAAAATTATCAAGCTGGATGTGATACTACCTCCGAATCTGGGTCAACACTCAGCAGGAAACTCACACTGCAAAAAATCACGCCTTTTATCAGTGATGTTTAAGAAAGAGACTTTAATTTTTAATTTAAGAGGTTGAAATGTGTCTTTGTCACACTTTGTGCTCTTAAAGGGAGGGGAATGTTTAGGAAGGGTCTCCAAAACGAAACTCAGTCTGCTAGAAAGACAAATGAAAAAAATAATCTCTTTAACATCTCAAATGCTTTTTCCTAGACAGCAATGAGATTAAATGGAGAGCAGATGGATCCTAATTTGGGTCTCATGCATCTCAGATTTTTTTTTTCTTGAGAAAAAGCCACCAGTAATCTCACGTCACATCTAGAGTTTCACAAGAGCTCTCAATAATGTCTCAAAGTGCACTTGCCAAGATACCAAAGATTTCAATCAAAAGTCAAAAATCTCAATACGAACGCCAAAATTTCTGGTCAAATTCCTCAGAGACCAAAATATCTGCCCTATGCTATCCACATTCATTTTATAGCTCTAAACCTTTACTGTATGTCAACAGTCTCATTTGAGTCCCTTTTTATTTGACCAAATTACTTTAAGAAGAAACATCTTGTTGATACTAATTTTTGCTAACATTTTGCTTACTATAGTGTTAAACTTTTTTGTCAAAAATGGTCTCGTTTTTGTCTCTCTTTTTTGGGAGAATTGTAGAAGAAACACCTGAAACTAAGTTGTCACTAGGCTTGCCGCGATAGACGGTGTTGACGGTGATACCGCTGTTAAGCCGCAACACCGGTTACGTCACTTGTCCACCGCGTCACCGACCCCCACCGTCGTTTAGATTTTTTTATAGTAATAAAAATCATTTAGTTCAGTAAAAGAACAGACACTACAATTAAAAACTGAACGCAGATGCCAAATGCAGCGTGCCGAACGACAGTCGCATCACAGATCAGATTTCATTTCTCCAGTGAGGAGAGTGAGTCGAGCTGACTGACAAGAAGAGTGAGGTGAGACAGACAAGACGATCGCGGATGATTTAGTTTTGAAACTAGATGCAAAAGCGCCTGTTTGGCAATATTTTGGATTTTGAAAAGCCTGTTGACTTTTTGCCGTTTATCTAAGGTGATTTTGGAAGTTTTTTTTTTAAACATTTGTTTCTTATTTAATTGGTTCCACATTGTTTGCTGATTTTTACTTTATTTAAACTTTGTGTCATTTATTTATTTTATTTGACATCAAGGTGTATGCCGTGCCTCCAAGCTTTCTTATTCGTTTTGCTAATAAACGTTCTACGTTTCTTATTTATTTGGTTATATATTATACGTTTACTTATTTCCAGTTTTGTATACCTATTAAACTTTATGTAAGTTATTTGTTATTTTATATTATAGCTTGTCCTATCATGGTGTATTTTTATTTGTTTTGTTAATAAAAGTTCTGTTTTATATATAGGCTAAAGTGAGTTTGACGTTGTATTTTGTTGTTGCATTCAAGCAATTGACGCCGAACTGCCGCTAATTCAAAAGTGAAAGTAAAATGCGCACGGCGCTTTTAAGCTATTTAAAAGCGAAGGAAAGCGAGGAAAAGAGGGAAAATTCAAACGAACTAAAAACGAACAACTGCTTTACTCTGAATTGCCACTATTTGAAAGTGAAAGTAAAATGGGCACACCGCTTTTACAAGCTATTTAAAAGCGAAGGAAAGCGAGGAAAAGAGGGAACGCCCCGCCCCCACCCCCACGGTGATACCGGTATTACCGGTGTTGTCACACATCGATTAACCGGTGGGAAAATGTCCTCACCGTCACAACCCTAGTTGTCACGTCAGTTGCTTTGCTAACTTTTGCTAACATTTGGTAGTACAGCTCTAACTGTCTCATTTGGGTCTCGTTTTCTGTGTCCAAAATGAAAGTTGATACAAAAGTGCTACATCAGCTGTTTGGCGAACTTTGTTAAAAAAATTTTTTTAACTATAGCTCTAAACTCTTACTGTATGTCAACAATTTTCTCATGGGTCTTTTTGTATTTGTCCGAAGAAATTGTAGGAAACTAAATTGCTACAAAGGTGCCATTTCAGCTGTTTTGCTAACATTTGGCTAGCATTTTGCTAACTATAGCTCTTCTTACTGTATGTCAACAGCTGTCTCATGGGTTTCTTTTTATTTCAGATTATTTTTATTTTTATCTTAAACATCTGAGGCTAAGTTGATACAATCACACACTCTTTCCAAAGACATGTCAGCAAACCCAACAAAAACAAAAGCCTCAATGGAGCCAAACTCAACATTTTACTGTATTTGCTGCCACTGGATAAGACCCTAAATTGACTTTCTGTTATTATGTTCAGATTTGTAATTGTCCATTTCTGTTTGTTTTTGTAGCTCAGTGCGTTAGTCATTCCTGGTGTGAGATTGTTGTTGCATGAAGCGAGTGATCTGATTTGTGTTGTACTGTGGCAGTGTGTGACATTTGTGGTGTTTGGGCTGGAAGTCATTGCATGTCAGGTCAGTTTTTCTCTTTCAAACACACATGGTTTCCCACAGTGATACTGGGCTTGCATATTGAAACATGAGAAACAATACACTTACTGTAAATCATGCATTTTTGTTGTTGTGTTTGATAAAAATCAACTTCTAAAATTGACATCAGTTTTCAGTCAGACTTTTGACTATTGGCATGAAGTCTGGTCCACTTTGCACATTATTTTGGCCAGGAACCGGCCATTTAAAAGGATTGTTCACCTGAAAATTAAAATTATGTCGTCATTTATGAATGTTGGTAACCAAACTGTTGATGATAGCTATTGGCTAAGAAACACTATGGAAGTCAATGGCTACTGTCAACTGTTTGGTTACCAACATTCTTCAAAATATCTTCTGAAAAAAGAAATTCATACAGGTGTGAAACAGCTTGAGGGTGAGTAAATGATGACAATTTTCATTTTTGTCAGAACTATCCATTTAAGGGGTGTTTGGACTGACAGTGGAGGAAGGAAACATGAAATGAGCTTTTTAGTCCTTCTGTCTTGTTTTGATTGGCAGGTGTGGGCTTCTCCAGGTTGGAGACAGAGTCTTATCCATCAACGGAATTCCTACAGAAGACGGAACGCTGGAAGAGGCCAATCAGCTGCTCCGGGATGCTGCTCTGGCCAATAAGGTCACGCTAGAGAATTTATGCAAGCTCACTTTAGGATTACTAATTTGCATTTATGTTTGTAAAGTCATATCACGTATTGGAAAAACTGCAGGGTTTTTCCTGTTGCTTTCCTGATCTGTTATCATCCCAAAAAAAACATTTAAGCCATTCCCTCTGAATCTTTTTGGGGGGTGATTTTAAGATCCCTCTCTCCCTGGCCTATTTTACCATTCTCGATTTCGCTTCTCAAACTCGCCAAGATGCAGTTAAACTTTATATCCCCAAACGCACGGAAAATAAACCCACACAAATGGGCCAATAAGGTCACGCTAGAGATTGAGTTTGATGTGGCAGGTTAGTGAGGTTTCACGTTCACCACCAAACTCTTAAAACATGAATTGCTGTGTTTTCCATCAAATGTTCCTAAGACATGAATTTGTCACTTTATTTTCAGTTTTTATTGGTATTTAATTAAAAATCAGTTGCAATCGTGTTTTTACTCGATCATAATGTTGTTTTTGTTGTATGGCCAGAATCTGTTGTGCCTAGCAGTGGAACATTCCATGTGAAGCTGCAGAAGAAACGAGGAGTGGAACTGGGCATCACAATCAGTGGTAAGACCTCGCTATTAATTTGCAGCGGCTTAGTTTTGACGTCAAGGGTCTGGGGATCTTCTTCATTTAGTTTGGTCAACATTGCAACATATTTTGGTAAGAACTGCCCACTTAGATCTGCACACAACTTTTGGTTATCTTTCTCACAATAACCTTCAAATGACTTTAACCTGCAAAACACTTTGACTTTGCAAATTATTATTTTTTTGCTAATAAATTTAATGTTAACATCCGCACTTGCCACCATCACACATGTAATGTTTCCTGGCGATTTGGATAATAATCTGATTCATTAATCATAATTATAGCCAAGCAATAGTTTGTGGTAATAGATTAAAGGTATGCAAGATAATCTTGTATTATTGTAATATTTACAAATATATAAAATAATGTTCAAAAATAATAATAAATAAAAAAATCTAAAATAAATAAATAATAATAATAACAACAATAATAGTAATAATAATATGCATACACACTGCTGATCAAAAGTTTGGAAAAATAATTGTTTTAATGTTTTTGAAAGTCTCTTATGCTCACCAAGGCTGCATTTGCTTAATTAAAAATACAGTAAAAACAGTAATATTATCAAACATTATTACAATTTAAAATAACTGTTTAAATATATTTAATATATAATATGTTAACATATATAAAGCATGATTTCGCTTCTCAAACTCGCCAAGATGCAGTTAAACTTTATATCCCCAAACGCACGGAAAATAAACCCACACAAATGTTTTGACATCCACTCCGGTCATTAAACACGTCTGCGTATGGGTTTTCCTGATGGAGCATGTCCGTATCCAGACCACCCGATACGGGGCGTCCCATCTCGTGCGTGTCATAGAGTTACATTAGCCCTGATCAACAGAGCCTCATTTTTCTGAGGAAGTGTTTACGCGGCTCTCGCAGGCTTTCCGTGGGCTTGTTTACTTGAGCTCTTGGGTCTGTCTGGCTTCTTTCCATCTGACGTTCCTCTAAAGCTTCTTTACGGCATAAACACTGGGGGATCATGGGCCATTAAACTTGTATTATACTTGCATGAGGGCTGATTTGAATCACAGGCTTTGCATTTGTACCACATTCACTCCATCCATCAGTGAAAAGACTCTTGAACATTTCTGTCAGATTCACTGCTTGAGTGTTTGAGTGCAATTCTTATCTTATCCTTCAGATGTCTGAAACATCTTAAAATGCTGTGCTTGGTGTATAGTAATGTGTATGAGAAACTTTGAGGGAAAGAAAAGAGTTGAAATCAGATTTGAACTGAATCTCCTGCAGGAACAACAAAGCTCAACTGTTCTGACAGTATATTAATTGACATATATAAGTTATGTTAGTTAATTTGACTGTAATAACTGGAGACTGGCTGAGTAATGGACATAGTAGTTTCAAAACCCAACTATCACCTTTTTTAAAATAATAAAATAATTTAAGAATAAACATTTTAAATAAATAATATGTATATATACAGTATATAATCAATATCACACTCGTAGATGTGAGATATGGCTGTATATCAATCAACAGTAGGTAATCACAGCGTGCCGATATACAGCCTTATTCCATGGTCTGTCTGAATACTTGATTCTGATTGGCTGGCAGGTATGCAGTAAAACCATTTAATGCACAGGTAGTTCCAAGTCAGTTTAATCACCGTTCTATATTAATGCGCTGCTTTAATTGATGCACACTAACCAACAAACATTACTCGCACACACACACACACACACACACACAGAGCGAGAGTCGGAGATCGCAGATCGCACATAAACTTGTTGTCAGCGCTTCCCCGCGATTTTTATTAATAAAATAGCCTAGATACTAGATAGCTACATTATATTCCTCAGCAACGAGGTGTAAAATTGCTGTTTTTAAAGTAGCCTAATTAATTGTTTGTAGAGAGAGATGTGCAGATGCAGGTAATGCACACACAACTGTCCTCTCTCTCTCTCTCTCTCTCTCTCTCTCTCTTTCTTTCTTTCTCTCTTTCTCTCTCGATCGATAATTAATTGAAATAAATGCTATTATTCATTCAAATAAATGTGATCTTGCCACACTATTTCAGTGTCTGAATTGAAACGGGCAGAATGCTAGCGCTACCGTGCCGTAACTGACGAAAATACCTGTCATTTTTACATATTCAGTCAAATATTGTGCTGCAAAGAGCAATACTAGTTTTAACTTGTCTATAACTTGGCAAATGACCATGGAATAAGTGGGATAATCAACGGCTAGCCGTGCATTAAAGGATTTTAAATGCACTTTGCGGAGGCAACCACCCTCCGCTTCATGTCGGGCGGTTCTTTGCCTCCACGTCGTGCATTTACAATCCTTTAATGCACGGCTAGCCGTTGATTATCCCTTACTTATTAAATTTATGTTTAACCACTACAGAGACATCAGAGCCAGCAGTAAATTCCAGAAGATCTGGCCGAGGTGAGGCTGCTCTCGGCGGGTTCATGAACGCAGAACGGCCGCAGACCGTTTCTGGCTCTGAAAACGTCAAAACAAATTTTCAATTAGATGTTATCTTTATTAACAAACTGCACATTTCAACTATAAACAAGTACATTCTCGCCTGATAACATCTTAAAACTACAATCCTTGACACAAAAAGAGTAATATTTATAAAATGATACTGGATTTGGGCGTCCGCCGTGACACTCGCTGTAAGAAGTACCGCAAGTGGAGTGATACGATTATAAACTGTGAAACGGCTGTTGGAGTTCTGATATTACTCTAATATCGCACTCTTACCAGCCAATCAGATTCGAGCACCAGAAAGAACTGTTGTATAAATGTGTGTGTATATATATATATATATATATATATTAGTGGTGTCAAAATTAGCGCGTTAAAGCAGGCGATTAATTTTTTCAGTTTTAACGCGTTAAAAATATTTAACGCAATTAACGCAGGGGCGGGCCTAGGGTTGGCCACACCACTCACAACTGCTGCTTCTATCACTTTTTCTCTTGACAAGAAGTGCATTTATTCAGTCGCAGAACGACTGAGAATGGGAGACGTTTCAGACGCGTGTTCCACTTCAGCGCCAGGCGCGAGTTAAATGAGCGCTGAAATGGTACTGTGCTCGCAGCGCGTGCTCTTCAATTGCACGCACAAAGGCGCCGGCGCGCGCTGTAGCCTGTATCCTTTCATATCAAAGCGCGAAATAATCTACGTGCATGCAATGTTGTGGTCAGTTAAGTCATGAAGTTACCAAAAAG
>NW_015656265.1:408581-411986 GCF_001515625.1 Sinocyclocheilus rhinocerous
AAAAAATATACTGTCTTTATGTTGTTTGTACATTAATTTGAAGATTGAATGTGAAATTATTGCAATATAAAAGTATATTTAAAAACTTTAATGTTAGGTGGGATTAATCGCGATTAATTTCAGAAAAATGTGCGATTAATATATATACACTTAATATATTAATAGTATATTAAGACACTTAAATAGAACACTTATAAGAGACACTCTGCCACTGGATGCTTTTTTAAAACAAGTTTTTACACTTGTTATTGAATTCTGCTCTTAAAATGTTTTATTCCATCTGCACAAAATATTCTCTCTGAACATCTGGCTCATGCTCATGCTGGATCCAGATAAGAGTTTCCATTTTTGCTTGAAACCGTGTGTGTGTATGTTATATGCTGAAACACTGTACTCTTTATGTGTTTTCCCATCTTTCTACAGCCAGTAAGAAACCAGGAGAGCCTCTTATCATATCTGACATTAAAAAAGGCAGCATGGCACACAGGTATGAACAAACACTTAACAATACTGGCAGAAACACTTAGGAATGGAAATGTTTATGAGCCTATAAATATGCTTTCTTTATGTTAAATTATTTGTTTTGCCTCAAATAGATATTCAAATCTTTTACTAACTTTTTCAATTCATTTTTGCATTACATATCAAATGTTTTTACTCCTAGAAATATACATTCTTATATTATTTTTTGTATAAATATAAGATAATTATTTTGCCCCTTTTTATTTTTTATTATATTATATTTTCTGTATGTAAATGTTTTTGCTGCTAGAAATATAAATCCTGATATATATATAGAAATATAAATACCTTTTCTTGTTTGTTGAAAAACCTCTTTGCAACTTTGCGTTGCAGAAAGTCAAGGACACACTTAGTTGTTGGCTCACTCCACAGATGTGTCCAGTGTTTGTTTGTGAGACTGAAGCGCGTTTCATGGTTTCTTCCTGCAGAACAGGAACTCTGGAGCCCGGAGACAAGCTGCTGGCCATAGATAACATCCGTCTGGAGAACTGCTGCATGGAGGACGCCGTCCAGATCCTCCAGCAGAGCGAAGACCTGGTCAAACTCAAAATCCGCAAGGATGAGGACAACTCAGGTGTGTGTGTGTGTGTGTGTGTGTGACCTGCAGTCCAGCTTCAGAACATGCCAAGAACTTGTGAAGGGCGTGTTTCATATTTAAAAGGAAAGAAACAGGACATTGTTTTGCATTGTGATATTATTTTCCTCCCATTATTTGCTAAATCCTCATTACTGTAATGCATTTGTATGTTTTGGAGTTTTGAGTTTCTGTCGATATTCTCTAATGATTTTCATTTGAGATTCATGCTATTAGAATTCATGAATGAAAAGCACTTTTCTTTTAAATTGATCTCAGCATAAATTAAAAACAGTACGGCAAATATTATCATGATAAGAGTTTACTATTTAAATAATATAGTACATTATTATCCTCATTACATACATTGCATAAAAAATGTTCATCGTTCTATAAATAGGCTTTCCTTATGCAAAATACTGTTTTATAGTATCTTTTATTTATTTATCTTATATATGGTTATTTTAGACTATTAGAAATGTAAATCCTTTTTCATTTTATAATTTATCATCATGAAGTTTTAACGTTTCGCATTCATCATTACATTTTTATAAATTATGATGCCAAATGATAAAGATTCAAATAAAACTTAAATCAATATTTTGTTTTAGCATGATAAGAGTTCATGGTTTAAAAGTAAATATTACATTATTATCCTCCTTATGTATTGCATAAAAATTTTTGTTGGCCACAAATAGGCTTTCTTTATGCAAAATACTATATTTTATAGAATTAGAAATATATTTTATAGTTATATTTGTTCATGTTTTATTTGTATATGGTTGTTTTTGCCTCTTAGAAATATAAACTTTTTATTTTTAATTGTCATTTGTTACTTTTTATCATTTATATTGATAAAAATAAAATACAACAATAAAATACAAAAGAAAATATAAATACATTTAGTTTAGTTTAGTTTACTGTTTGTCTGTTAGAAATATAGGATGAAATATGAAATATGACCCGGTCGGCTAATCCAAGTTATTCCAAAATGAATCAATCAATCCGAAATAAAATATCCGACCCTATTTTGATTTTAAACATCTAATTTAAAAATCATACTGAAAGCATGTCAATGTGTAATTCAACATTTGACCACCAGGTGTCAGTATATTACAGCATTTATAAAACGGAGAGTTCAGGTCCTTGATTCTGATTGGCTGAGCCTCGTTCGAAGCTGTGAAATGACACGAATGGGAATCATGTAGTAACTTTTTGTTGACATGACAGACAGAGATCAGTCGTTGCTGATTTTCTGTTATGAGGTAAAACACAGTCTGTGGTCAGAGCAGCAGATGAATCGAAGCGTCTTATCGTTGCTTTGAAGTGAAAATGTCTTTGTGTGACCTGTTTTGCAGCTCCAAGAGCGAATCAAGAGAAGATGTAAACACCGAGCTCTTCTGTTCACAATGTTAAATTATTCATTGAATATCCACAATATGTTGATATGACTGCGTGTCAGTTGAATCTAGTGTCCTCAGAATGATATGTGACAGCAGAAGCGTGTCCTCTGTGCAGACGAGCAGGAGTCGTCCGGCTCCATCATCTACACGGTGGAGCTGAAGCGCTACGGCGGCCCGCTGGGCATCACCATCTCCGGCACCGAGGAGCCCTTTGACCCCATCATCATCTCAGGCCTGACCAAGAGGGGTCTCGCTGAGAGGTGAGCCACGGGACACAGATCCAGCCTAAACCTGCCCATACGGGACGCCAAACACACCAGATGTGAGAGCGAACAGAGCGATGTTACAGAGCTCAATCAACCTAATCTCACCAGCACGGCTCAGAGCACATTTCCTGATTCATCACTGCTCGGCAGAAAACTGGCTGTTTTTTCACTGCGCTGTTTCGTCCACATTTAGTGTGTTTGGCTTCCCATATCCACGTGTATCCACCTCAGCTGCCCTCACACTAGATACGCATATGCTGCCCTCTCTCTTTCTGACTCTTAGAATTAATTACTTAATTAACAGTGGCAATAATAATAATAATAATAATAATTTAAAAATATTAATACCGATGATGATGATGATAATAATAATAATTAAAAGATATTAATACAGACAATAATAATTATTATAATAATTTAAAAATATCAATACAGATAATAATAATAATAATAATAATAAGTAAAAAAATATTAATACTAATACTACTACTAATAATAATGTTAAAATATTAATACCGATGATGATAATAATAATAATAATAATTAAAAGATATTAATACAGACGATAATAATTATTATAATAATTTAAAAATATCAATACAGATGATAATAATAATAATAATAATAAGTAAAAAAATAT
>NW_015656265.1:412100-435321 GCF_001515625.1 Sinocyclocheilus rhinocerous
TTAATACTGATAATAAAAATAATACTAATAATTTAAAATATTAATACAGAAAATAATAATAATAATAATAATAATAATAATAATAATAATAATAATAATAATAATAATAATAATAATAATAATAATAATAATAATAATAATAATAATTTAAAAATATTAATACTGATAATAATAATTATTATTATCATCATCTCATCATCATCATCATCATCATTTTTATTATTGTTATTATAAAATATAAATAATAATAATAATAATAGGGTATTTCAGCTAAAAAAATTTTTTATGTAAATAAAACCAGTCAATTTGGAATTATTGATTAACAGTAGTAGTAGTTGTTGTAATAGTAGTAGTAGTAGTAGTAGTAATAATAATAATAATAATAATAATAAATAAAAAATACATAATAGTTTAATAAAAACCTGTCCATTTGTAATTATTGATTACTCCTAATTAACAGTAGTAGTAGTAGTAGTATCAATAATAATGATGATGATGATGATGATGATAATAATAAGGGTAATTCAGCGGTATTAAATATTTTTATGTGAATAAAACCCAGTCTATTTGGAATTATTGATTACTCATAATTAACAGTGGTATTTAATAATATTAATAATAATAATAATTATTATTATTATTATTATTATTATTAAGGTGACTAAGTCATACAAAATATTTTCATTTGAATAGAATACTTAAATGTAAATGAAATTATTATTATTATTATTATTATTAATAATAATAATAATAATATTAGTAATAGTAATAATAATGTTTGTGTTATAATTATATTTATAATTATATATTATAATTATATATGGCGTTATAATGTGTAATAATGTTTATAGAATTATGTTATCATTGTTTTGACTTAAATATTGTTATAACTAGTTATTATAAATATAAATACACATACTGGTAAAAAATGTATAGCCTGAATGCACTGTAAGTCGCTTTGGATAAAACCGTCTGCTGAATGCATAAATTATTATTAAATTATTAAATGAATTATTAAATTATTAAATTAATTATTATTAATTAATTAAATTAAATATTGTTATATAAATATTGCTATAAATAGTTCAAAGGATAATAGTTTATTCAGTCATATTAAATATTTTGCTTAAAAAACAAGTATATTATTATTATTATTATTATTATTATTATTATATAGCACACAGGCCATAATGCTTTTATGAATGGTTTTTGTCATTTGTTGATGTTGACAGCCCTGCTAGAGTTTTCTACTCATAACTGTGTCCAGTTTGGTTTGCAAAGAAAAGCGGCGTCTGTGATTCTAAAATTATATGCCAGGTTCTCATAAATGGGTTATTACATTTATTTGCCGATCCTGATAAAAGGCAGTCTTCTGTATGAATTGACCATTAAAGACTCTCTACCACACACACACACACACACACTCACTCACACACACACACACACACACACACACACACACACACACAAACATGTATTGGTAATGCGAGCTCCAAATATGCAATCCTTCAAAGTGCACTCAGAAATACACAGTTGTTTCTTCAGTTATGGACACTCTGTGTCTCCGGTGTCGATTTTGAAAGTCTGTTTGAAGAAGGTTTATTGTCCACAGCTGAAGAAGCACTGAAGAGTTTCTGATTGTGTGGTTGTTGTCTGTTCTCACAGGACTGGAGCCATTCACGTTGGCGATCGTATTCTGGCCATCAACAGCGTCAGTCTGAAGGGCAAGCCGCTCAGTGAAGCACAGTAGTACTAATATTTGATAAGATACTGTATTAGTGAAAGTATTTTGTCCCCATAATTTTTAATAACTATAATTTAAAAATTCTAGTTTTATTAAAATAGTAATTGTTTGACTGCTCATAATTATCAGTAGTAAGAAATAAACAAACTGACAGTAAGGTTGCAACAAAAATGAAGTGTGTGTGTGTGTGTGTGTATAAGTTTGTGATTTTATGTAAAATAAATATAAAAATAAATAATTATATAATATATTATAATATACATTTCATCCCCATTTTGGCATCTTCTGACTATGAAAATTTGATAAGCTATACTATTAGTGAACAATTTCACCCTATAAATTGTAATAAATACAATTATATGTAAATTACATATAATTTAGATCATTTACATTATTATTTTATTATATATTAGTATTATTATTTATTTTCTATACGTTGATATTAATCATATTTAATTATACTTAATTATAAGCTATTATATGGATTGGGGCAAAACGCTTTCACTAATAGAGTAGCTTTCGATCATCAAATTATCGAAGTATTTAATTAATCATCATAATCATAAGAAGTTTTAATTAATCAAAAAAAAAAAAAACATTGACGACTTGCCACCTAAATACTGACTTAATGCCGAAATTATCTGTATTAACAATTAAATAAAGACATTCACCATTTTACACAAAACACCTGTTTTTTTATGCATACAAATCTGGGTTACCCTTTATTTTAAGGTGTCATTGTTACAGTGTACATTTACTTTTAAGTATAGTGTAACATTGTGTAACATACATTTAAGTACTGAGTAATACTAATTAACTACATGTACTTACTCTATAGTTAGGTTTTGGAAAAGTACAACAGCTCCCCCCAACCTAGCCCCCTTCTAGGATTAGGGTTACTTGTATGTAATTATGCATAACTAATTGTTACTATAATAGTAAGTACATGTAGCGTGTAACAAGGACACCTTAAAAAAAATCTGATAACTGTCATTCCCCCTTCAGCACCAGATGATCAAAATAAAGAGAACGATCTGGATAACGAGCTCAGCGATAACGAGGACGACATGACCGACTCGCAGAAGACCAACAAACTGTCGGACATTTATTCCACCACCATCCCCAGCGTGGATTCGGCCATGGAGTCGTGGGACGGCTCGGGAATCGACGGCGGTTACAGCAGCCAAGGTGAGTGCACTCTCCTCACGCCGGGCCGATATTCGTTACATCTACTGACAGCCTCTCAGTCAAACATGTGACCTGATGCTCCTCCGAAGGTGGCTACACGCATCAGGCCGCTGGGATTGCGCTACACCCTCACGAGTGGCGTAACAGCAAGCAGAGGAACAGCACGCCTCCTCCGTCCCGCCGCAAGAACTACCCCTTCAGTGACGCGGGATTCAGTGAGGACGACTGGGACAAAGCTGCCGGGTGAGACGGGACGCTGTACACAAGCGTGTGCAATGCTGCATTGTTTTCAGTGTTCTTATTGTAAATTACTACTATTAAAAATCATTTTTGGTGATTGACATGAAGCTGAAAAAAATATAGAAATATTCGATGAGAAACTTAAAGTTAATGAAACTTACATTTATTTTATTACAGGGTTTTTTTTGGTCAAGAAAAAATGTCAAAGTCAAAGTACTGTACTAAAATGACCAAAACTTTGAAAGCTAATTGAAATATTTAAGAAATTATGAAAAAAGGAATAAAAACTACACATGCAAATTGCCAGAACTTAAATAAATATTTTAGAGTAAATATATATTTTACACGTCTGTATATTCTAGTCATATAAAGAAATGAAATAAATATTTAGTATTTAAAAAATGCTTCTTCTTTTTTATTCCATTCACTCTAAATCAATCTTATAAGTATTTTATTAAAAGCAGAATCAATTATCGGTATATTTAGTTTTCTTAATTCCTCTTCCATTCTTTAATTTAACATTTATATTTTTTTCATTCTTCACTAGATTTGTCATTCATAACTAGGGATATGCCGGTATCAAATTTTCATGTTACGGTTAATTGCTAATGCTTTTATCGCCTGCACAAGTCTATTCATAACATATCTATGTAGCACATCTCTGTCACATACAAGAAAAAAAAAAGTATTTAATTTTTATTTATTTTTTTATAAAAAAGTCATGCTGTTTGCATAGAGATAGGAGGCAAGAAAATATATCTACATGAATAAATATATATATATATATGAAGAGTTCAGATGTAAAAGCCTATAAGTGCCATTTGAAATTTTCTTCTAAAATTTGTATTTTGCTCAGGCTCCTATGTTTACGTTCAGTTATTTCACTTTAATGGCAATGAAAAGAACCTATTTATTGCCATTAACATGAAATTACTGAACCTACACAAAAGCATGATAAAACATCTCATTTTAGAAGAAAATTTCAAATGGCACTTAGATGCTTTTGCATCTGAACTCTTACACATATATATATATGTATACACACAGTGCTGCTTGAAAGTTTGTGAACCCTTTACAATTTTCTATATTTCTGCATAAATATGACCCAATTCATCATCAGATTTTCGCACAAGTCCTGAAAGTAGACAAAGAGAACCCAATCAAACAAATGAGACAAAAATATTGTCTTTGTCATTTATTTATTGAGAAAAAAATGACCCAGTGTTACATTTCTGTGTGTTACAGTGTTGCATCACTATGTGTGTATGTGTGTATATATATTCAAATAGAAAGCAGTTATTTTAAATAGTAAAAATATTTCACATTACTGCTTTCGCTGTATTTTGGATCAAATGTATGCAGGTTTGGTGAGCAGAAGAGACTTCTTTAAAAAACATTAAAAATCTTACTGTTCAAAAACTGTTGACTGGTAGTGTATATATACTGTTAATTATGCTAAAAAAAACGGTTAATAACAATTCATAATTTCAATAAATAATATAATAGTAATACTAAATCAACACCGATTGTTATATTGAAATGACTGTGGGCTTACAGCTTTTACAGTTTTACGCTCAAATTATCTGTCTGTATGTATAGCTTTGTACAGCCTAGCAGTCTTTCAAAACACCAGCAACCAACAGCAACGGCTATTCGCCTCATGCCTCATTGGCTGTAATGTGTGCGTCTGCCGCAGATACAGCAGCCAGCCGCATGCCGACGGCCTCATGATGGAGCAGGAGGACAGTTTCTGGTGCCAGGCCCTGGAAGACCTGGAGACCTGCGGCCAGTCCGAGCTCCTGCGCGAGATCGAGGTA
Organism: Sinocyclocheilus rhinocerous; assembly: GCF_001515625.1. NCBI lineage: Eukaryota > Metazoa > Chordata > Actinopteri > Cypriniformes > Cyprinidae > Sinocyclocheilus > Sinocyclocheilus rhinocerous. Next base: position 417,090 of record NW_015656265.1, read on the forward strand.
AACCGCTGCGATGACGAGAACATCTCTAATCATCTCACGGGTCAGATAGAAATGAACAAATAATGATCAATGATAGCGTTTCTCTGAAGAAAAAGTCGATAGTTTGCACTTGCAGTGTGATGATGATGTCAATATCAGTTATGTTAGAGTCATTTGATGCATTAAACACAATCACAAATTAATGAAATTCATGAATTAATATGTTAATGGACCTTTTTTACATTTCAAGAAGCGCAAGTCATCATAGTTGGGCAAACTTCTGTAGTTATGAATGGAAACTACTGCAAATATCATTTTTGAGTTCCTGTTTGATCCAATAGCAATAGATAAAATCCACGATAGCATGTCTATGACCTTCTAAATCAAGAAAAAAAAAAATATATATATATATATATATAACAAATAAAGTAAAATAAAGTGTGAATAGTCGTATAAATATGCATTAAAATAAATAAAAAAATATTGAAGAACGATAGATTTACAATGTTAGTAACTGGAGTTGCATCATCACAGTCTGTGAAAAGTCTGGAAAAGAATTATGAAATAAAAAACGGAGATGTAAAAATGATGGAATAGAGCATGAATAAAAACAAAATGAAATCTAAATGTTCAATGAAAAACTTAAACTTATTTCAAACGTGTTTCATATTTTTGTTTGTTGAAGTACTAAAATTCTGGGAAAAAAAATAAAGCTAAATAGAAATATTTCGAAGTAACTAAAACTAATAAAAATGACAAAGCTCATAACAAAATTACTAAAACAAACTTAAATTAAAGTGAAATCTAAAAATATATAAAAAGCTTGTTTTTATATAAATATTTTAATGTATGTTTTATATACATTTTTACATGTCTGTATATCTAGTCAAATAAATTCTGTTGAATTATTGGTATTTAAAATGGCAGAACATTTTGTAAAAAAAAAAAAATTCCATTCATGCTAAAACAATCTCATTTGTTTAAACATTTTAATTAAGAAAACAAACAATTAATTATTCTGTTTTAATTCCTTCTCCATCTTACTTATATCTCAAAATTGATCCGTCATTTTAAATGAAGAGAATAAAGAGAAAGTGTATTAAATTGTTATTATATATATATATATATATATATATATATATATATATATTTTGTCTTTAAGTGTGTTAAATAAAATAATAATGATAATAAATAAAAGGCACATGCTTCATAGAATGACTCAAAACCTCTTTGGAGTTCAGCGGTTGAGCAATGCTGTACAGTCCCAGTAAATAATGTCAGATTGTGGTAGTCTGCCGCGTCCTCCACAACCAAGCACTCAAATCTGGCCTGCAAGATGAGGAATTGTTCCGTGAAAGTACAGCACGTTTTCTGGCCTGTGATTGTACCCTTACCTTATTTACATAATTCCTGTAGTGAGTCGAGTGCTAAAACACCACAGACAGCGAATGCAAATACACACCGCCACCAGCATTCGCAGGTCATTCTTGTGAATTCCCTTTTTTAAGTTGGAAATCCCAAATCACCAATCACTACACTCCTGCTACCACAAAATCACACAAAGTCTCTGCATACTGACTGATGGCTCATTTCACGCCTGCTTGCTCAAAACAGTGAGCTCTGTTCTTACACAACCAACCTAGGAGAGTTAGGAAAGCTGGGGAAGTGTTTTTATCAGATGTTTGATGACACTGGCTAGCATGTTTCTTCATCGATACTTGACTTTCTGTTTTCCGTGGAACACAAAAGGAGATGTTTTGTCTCTTCTAAATGGAAATGTACAATTATAAAATAATGCTGAAATGAAATACAATATAAATATTAGGTGAAAAACTTACACTTATTTGAGTTAGTTGCCAAGGAAAAATGTCATATTTTCGTTGAAGTCATAATTTCATTGAAGTACTAAAATTCTGAAAAAATTTAAGCTAACTAGAAATATTTCAAAAACAATTAACACTGATGAAAAATTGCAATTCACATAAAAAGTTACTAAAACTTAAACTAAACTATTATTTTTATATAAAAATAATTGTATTTTTTTTAAGTGTTTGTACATTTAGATCTATAAATTCATATTCATATAAATTCTATTTGAAATATTTGGTATTTAAAATGCAAGAACTTTTTGTATTTTTTTTATGGAAAAGAGCAGCCAGGACATTCTTCACAATGTCTCTTTTTGTGCTGTACAGAATAAAGCAAGTCATACAGGCTTGGGACGACATGAACACCATGTTAAAAGATTATTGGAGTACATTTTACAAGAAAAACACTATTTTAGTCTTTCTAATTAAAAATGCACAGTTCAATCCCATGTGTTACTTGCCATTTCTTTGTAATTGTGAAATTTGCAATCAATTTCTAAATGAAAGTAGTTTCTACACCTCTTTTTTCAGTGAAGGTGAACTTTTTAAAATATATTTTTCATTTTTATTTTAAATTTTATTAAACGTGCAGTAGTTTTTGTCATTTGTAATATTTTGTTTGTTTTGAAGTTTTTTTTAGTTTTCCATTTATTTCCGTTTTCGTGTATTTTAGCACTTAAACTAAATAAAATGTTACCCTAGCAACTAACCAAAGTTTAGCTAACTAGTTTAAATATATTTGCCACAAAAAAATTGCTTTTTCATTCAAAAACAGAGGTGTTGCAATGCTGGGAGGACAAAGGCGAGATAAGGCAGATCCAAAGGGAGTATAAAGTTTAATAACTAAAAGTAAAACAAACACGGGCAAATCAGGAAACAAATTGCTGCTTTGTGGTTTCTGAGGGACTTTACAGAAGTATCTGTTGTAGTTACGTTCCCAAAATCACGTATTACTGTAAGTGCAAGCCAGCACAAATCTCAAATTATGTTATGAGGCGTAATGGGCTGCAACTTTCCAAGTAATCTGCAATTTCTTGTACACTAACTGTGTTTTGAAAGTAATTTCATAAGCGTAGATCCACGCTGATCCTATGTGTATTGGATTGAGTTAGTAAAACCCATTGAATTACAGCTTCAAAGAGTCACAGATGCCGGAACTCACAATTAACACACATTTCAGTCACAGCTCATTGGAAATAAATGGATCTGGAGCTCATTAAAGGTAAATGAGGATGGGCTTCACGTCTTCTGGTTAATAGGGTTTTATTAAATGAGACAATTGCTTAATGGGAGCCCAATCAGAGGCTCCCTATTAAAACAATGTGGCCTAAAGGCCCTTTCCATGACAGAGTTCAACACACTGGGGAACATTGGCTTGTGAGAAGGCAGGAATCAATGTTTGTGGTTGTTTTCCACCTGTAGGCGTCGATAATGACCGGCAGCGCCCTGAGTTTGGGTGTAGAGGGTGGAAAGGCCCACGGCGAGACGGTCAACCAACCTCACCTCAGCCCTCTGAGAAAAGCCCCACATCTCCTCAACGAAACCAAGAACAAGAGCACGCTCCGTATGTCCGAGAAGACCTGGGAGTCACGGAGGATCAAAGAAGAGATCCAGGACATCCTGTCGCCCACACCATTAGAGCTGCACAAGGTAGGCGAACTCACAGCATAAGTTGAACACACAGTTGAACAGTATGTGGATTCAAGTGTTGGTCAGCATGGTTGGTATTAGTAACCACTGGGAGTATTTATCTTCTCTGAAATTTTGCTTTCATTCTAAGAATGTTATTTTCCCTGTAGATACTTCATGAAGTTCATGCAAAACCAGTAAATTATGATATGCACAGATCTGTCGCATCAGCATAACCATGGTTTATTTCCAAGTAAAACTGATATCCGGGGAGTTGCTTTGAAGATTTTGTTTTGTAGTTTTGCTTTTTTTGTTTTGTTTTGCTTTGCTTTGTTTATTTCAGATGGCAACTGACATGTCTTGGGAATTGCTTTGAAGATTTTGTTCTTAGTAGCAAAACTACTAAGAAGTTTTCCTTCTTAGTTTTGTCTTGCTTCATTTTTTGCTTTGCTTTGCTTTGTTTGTTTTGTTTTGCTTTGTTTATTTTATATGGCAACTGACATGTCTTGGGAATTGCTTTGAAGATTTTGTTTTGGAGTTTTGCTTTTTTTGTTTTGCTTAATTGTTTTATTTTTATTTATTTATTGTTTTTCTTTGTTTTTTTATTTGCTTTGCTTTTTGATTTGATTTTACTTATTTTTCTCTTTTTGTTTGTTTGTTTTTTGTTTTGCTTTAGTTTTTGTTTCGCTTGGTTTGATTATTTTAGAGGAAAATCGACATGTCCTAGGAATTGCTTCAAAGATTTTGTTTTGCAGTTTTGTTTTTAGTTTAGTTTAGGTTTTGTTTATTTATTTATTTATTGCTTTAGTTGTTTTTTGCTTTTCATTGATTTGCTTCATTTTTTGTCTTGTTTTTATGATTTTTGTTTAGTAGATGTAAATAAATGCATAGTTTTGTGAAATTATCTTTAAAATAAGATTAATTTACTTGAAAATATGTTGCATCAGATATTAAGAAAATAATATTCTGCATATTTGTTTCTCAGGAATTGTTAAAAAAAAAAAAAAAAAGTGAAGTGACATGTGGCCAAGTATGGAGCAGTGGGCAGCCATTTTTTTGCTGCGGCGCCCGGGGAGCAAAATTAAATTAAATCAATTAATGAAATTTTTTATTTAAGATAGATAGATATAGTGTTTTTATAGCCTAAGGACTTATTTTTATGTGAACTATTCCTTTAAGACTTCAACATCATCTTCTGAACATAATTAGAATAAATTGGCTCATAGTTGAATTGTTCAAATAATTTTGTGTTACACAATTACAGGTGACTGTGATGAAGGACCCAGAGAGCGATGACTTTGGATTCAGCGTATCGGACGGTTTCTTGGAAAAGGGTGTTTACGTGAACATGATCAGACCTGAAGGTCCAGCGGACCGTGCTGGACTCAAACCGTACGACAGGATCCTTCAGGTGCCTCTTCTCAGATCACCACTCACTGGTTTCCCAGCGTCCCCTCCCTTTCCCCAGCTATATGATCTGCCCAGCTCGGTTAAATATAAACTCACTCTGAGAGGGCCAGAATGAGGTATGAGAGCGTCAGTAGGCCTTTGACTCTGGGAGGACATGTCTAGTTAAAAAGTGATTCGACTGGATCTTCTGCGTGGCTACACAGCACTTGTGGTCAAATCTTAGAGAGCGTCCCCCTCTCGCTAATCTGCCACACTTCACTGGCTGTGGAAATGATTAAATCTGTCTAAAGATTATACTTAACAGCTGTGGTGTGTTAACCACAGTTGCAACCATAGTTGTAGGTGCTTGCTTTATGGTGTCTGGTTTTGTATGTTTGTTTTCATATTTAATAATGGGTTGAAAATTTCAGAACAAATTCTGGTTCAGATGAAGCCCGTATAAAGTTGCATACAGTTACATTAATGTTAGTATGGTGACAATTATTTTACAGATGCAAACATTTGACCAAAGTTGCTAAAAAAACAAAGTCTATAAAATCATAAATAAAATTCTGTAGAACATTGAATCCATGAAGTCAGTATTTTGGAAAACAAATTTCATTCAAAATATTTTGTCATTAAATCCTCATTTGTTTATACTGTAGGTGCTTTTTTCCGCTGTTTCAAACTTATAAACGTGTTTTCCTCGGAAGATACTTTATGCAGTTTTATTTATTTAATTTTTTTAAGTCAAAACCAAGAAGTTATGATACTCGTGATTTATTTTCAAGAAAAACTGACATATCCTGGGAGTTGCTTTATGATTTGATGTTTGTTTGTTTGCTTGCATTTTGTTTTTGTTTGCATTTTTTTGCATTATTTAAGAAAAAAGTTTGATTTCAAATATTTTGTCCTAAAAATCACCAAATTCTGTTGATTAGCATATGCTAATGAGATGCTAACGTCAGTGTTATTTATATACTATTATAGTATTTATTCATCTTTTGAATTTATTTTTTATTTTCAGTTTTCATTTTAGTATTAGTAATTGTTATGTGCTTTTGTAATTTTGTATCGTTTTTTAAATATATTTCCTTTTAGCTTTATTTTTATTCCAGTTTTTAGTTTTAGTAATTTTGGTACTTGTTTTATTTCACTTAGTTGTTAGGAGAATTCAAAATGTAATTTTTAGACTCTTATACTAAACGATACTAAACAAAGCAGGCCCTTCATAAAGATGTTGCCATTTATAATTATGTAATTAATCTTAAATTTTTCTACTTAAGTGTACTGAATTCGATGTCTAAATGTCTAAATATTTTTCCACCAGGTGAACCACGTGCGGACGCGAGATTTCGACTGCTGCTTAGCTGTGCCCCTCATCACAGAGGCCGGAGACAAACTTGAGCTGGTGATTAGCCGAAACCCATTAGCACAGCTGGGTGTTGCCCAGCCCCATGACTGCCATCCACACTTCAACCCCGTAGGCCATTCCCGTGAGCACCAGACCAGCACGCTAGACCTGTGACCACTGGGTAACTCAGACTATGACCACACCGGACCATTTGTTGAAACAGACTATTAGAAGGAGCCATGATTCACTGGTTTCATTACAAAACTCAAATGAACTGAAATATCCAGATTATAAGGAGTGATCGTGGAAACTGTACAACAAAAGATTTGAGCCAGTTTTCAGTACAAAACTCGAAAGGATCTGAGCCAGTTTTTTAAAAACAGAACAAAACAAAACAAAACAAAAATATTGGACTACTACAATGCATACACCATACATGGACTTCGCCCATCAAAACATTTTTTTTAATTTTCTTTACTATGGAGCCTAGCACATGATATGGGGGGAAAATATTAATATAATGGCCACAAAATAAGAATTAATTCTCATGGCTTAATTATTCTCCAAGTTTTCGTAAATCGTGGCCATGTTGTACTGATTCATTCCCTAATTTTTGTAAATCATGGGCACGTTCTACTAATTCGTTCCCTTGTTTTAGTAAATTGTGGCCACATTGTGCCAATTTGTTTCTTTGTTTTTGTAAATCGTTGTCACATTGTACTGATTTTTTTCCTCGTTTTAGTAAATTGTGGCCATGCTCTACTGATTCATTCCCTCGTTTTAGTAAATCGTGGCGACGTTGTACTGATTCATTTCCTCGTTTTAGTAAATCGTAGTCGCATTGTATTGATTCATTCCCTCGTTTCTGTAAATCATACTCCCATTGTACTGATTCGTTCCCCCATTTTAGTAAATCGTGGCGACGTTGTACCGATTCGTTCCTTCGTTTTAGTAAATCGTAGTCACATTGTATTGATTAATTCCCTCGTTTCTGTAAATCATACTCCCATTGTACTGATTCGTTCCCCCATTTTAGTAAATCGTGGTGACGTTGTACCAATTCGTTCCTTCGTTTTAGTAAATCGTAGTCACATTGTATTGATTCATTCCCTCGTTTCTGTAAATCATACTCGCATTGTACTGATTCGTTCCCCCATTTTAGTAAATTGTGGTGACGTTGTACTGATTCGTTCCCTCATTTTAGTAAATCGTAGTCACGTTGTACTGATTTATTCCCTCGTTTCTGTAAATCATACTCGCATTATACTGATTCATTCCCTCGTTTTAGTAAATCATGGCCACGTTGTACTGCTTTGTTACCTCTTTTTCATAAATCATGGTCACGTTGTACTGATTCGTCCCTGCGTTTTAGTAAATCGTGGCCATGTTTTACCAATTTGTTCCCTCATTTTAGTAAATCATGGCCACGTTGTACTGATTCTTTCCATTGTTTTAGCAAAATCATGGCCACGTCAAACTGATTTGTTCCCTTGTTTTAGTTAACCGTGGTTACGTTCTACTGATTCATTCCCTTGTTTTTTTAAACCATGGTCACATAGTACTGATTAATTTTCTTGTTTTAGTAAGTCATGGCCACGTAGTACTAATTCATTCCCTTGTTTTGGTAAACCGTGGTCTAAACGAAGGTATGAATTAGTGTAATGTGACTGCATTCAGCTAAAACGAGGAAACATTTAATTTAATTCTTAATTTGTGGCCAAAGATGTAGATTTTTTCCCCTTACAGTTTTTTTTTTTTTCTTTTCTTTTCTTTTCTTTTATTTTCTTTGGTTTTATTTTATTTAAATTTTTGTTTAGATTTTTTTTTTTTTCCGGATAAAAACATACTGTGTCCAAATGTTTACAAAAAAGAAAAATAATTCTGCTCTTGATGTAGATCGCCATTAGACGTAAACATTTTTAAATGTTTCTTATGTTTCCAATTTCTAGTAGCAAGTGTTTTTACTTCCAAAACAAACTACAAATTAAGCTTTATTTTTGTTTTAGTCCTGGATGAATCACTGTAGGAATACCTTCAGGCACACATTGTCCTTTCTCACAAACACATACACTACTACTATAAGCAGACAAAACACCGCCATTCTTTGTTCCCTAAACGCATAAACATTATAGACTCCCTACAAATAAACTTCAATTTGCCTCTGTGTCAGACACAAACATACACACAAGCGCTTCAGGCCACGAGTGCCATGACAACAATGCACATGGTGACTGCCTGCTGCTCTAAAACTAAAGTTGCTGTTTGATATTGCCAACAAAGACTTCACAACCTCTCTGTCAACAACACGTTTCTTATTTCCCAGGAGTATGATGCATTTTTCATGAATAGGGTGTATTTTAGTGTGCCATTACTTTTTTATTGCAATAGACAGAAAATCACATGATATATATATATATATATATATATATATCTCAATCATGAGGTTGATTAGATATGTTACATAAAATATTATAACACAAAATGGCACGTACATGGTTTTAAACACATCAGTCATTTTTCATTTAAAATATTTGTTTTTTCAATACTTATTAGTCATGTCATGTTATTTTGCACAATATGCTACATTTTATTTTTTTGTACAATTAATTGTAGTCAAAATAATTTTTAATATTAACTAATTTTATCCACCAGAATATTTAGCTTTGTCCTGCATTTTGTGTGCAACCCTGTTACTTTATGAATTCCTAAATATCAAAAAACGTAAATTTCCTTCAAATATTAGAACGTGAAATTATTGGACACCTTTGGCAAGGCAGAAAAAAAACAAGTAAATATTACATAAATACTAGTGTTAATCAAGCTTAATCGTTCAACTATGTTATTGTAACAAAAATGATCAAACAAATATAATATTTTGAATTTAAATTATTTGTCAAATATGGTTATCAGTAACTACAAACCAACATTTGATCCCAAACTAGTTGGCCTCTACTGAGTGATGGCTTAATTTGGCTACATTTGAAAAACAGGGTTGAGATAATTGCAGACCTGATATAAAATGGCTAGAAAATAAAGCATGAAAATTTGTCTGAAATGAATAATCAACATTTTCTGAAGGAAAGTGACTTATTTTGTATGTATTTTTACCCTATTTGTGCAAAGTGCATTTGCTCAAGATACTTTCATGAGAAACAAGAAGGTTTGATAATGACATGCACACACTTAATTTGTGACACCTTTTAGTTAGCAGTACATACTTCCATTACCTACACCCTCAAACGGCCACATGTACTCTCATGCAGCAATAAAATGGAGGTTTGACATGTCCTGACTTCATTGACATGTCACTGACTTCTTGAAAAGCTTATCGTAGTAAGTACTGTGGTAGCCCTACCTTTTCTCTCCACATACCTCTCTTGATCTTTTAACACCAAACTGCTGCCGCAACGTAGCATTCGCTCCAGTCCCCACAAACGTCCGGGCCTCAAGAGCACGTTCTTTCACGGTAGACTGTCGGAGGCTGCCATTTGCCACCACTGGCCAAATATTACAAATGTTTCCGCCACAGGCTATTTCAGACACATCAGTTCAGGAGCGTTTGTAAAGCCGTCACATCGTTAACTCATGTTCCGCACTTGTGGGGCACCCAGGTTTTACAAAGGTCACGTCTCTGTGGACATGTGCGGCCCCACAGTCTATTAACCTCCACTAAACATTTATCTAGTGTTTCACAAATGTGAGATTTATGGTCTCCATTGGGCCGTGGTTGAATATCTCTTGACAACTGAAAGGGGAACTGAGGACGTTTAGTTTCGTCTGTCGTGTTGCATGTTTGGATCATGGAATATTCTGCTGCTATGAGAACCGTTTCACCCCACAAGACAATTCTTTTGTGGAACATTTGACGTGAACAACTGGTTAAAGCGGTTAAAGTAAACTTGTTTGAGGGTGTGTCTGATCCCTTTGTGTGTGTTTGTGGGCTTGAGATGTATGGAATCTGATGTCTTTGAAGTTTCTCGAAAACCACCGTTAGGATGCCTCCTGACTAGGTTTGGGAATCAATAACTGGTTTTATTCTGGGAACTGTTTCCACTTTTTTTTTTTTTTGCATATGCAAAGGAAACACTGTGTTCTAAATACTCTAAAAAACAAAAAACATTGTCTTTAATTGGGTTACCATTCCAGTATACATAGTTGGGACAGACCCTACACAGTATTTTTATCCTGGATGAAGAAATGTATAATTTTTCTAATCCAATTTATTAACTGAAGTAACAGTTCATCCAAATTCTGTCATTATTTACTTTACCAAAATTATTGCCAATTTTTTTTAGTGCAAAGCTATCATATGTGCTTTTTGCAACTTGATGGACAAGGTCACTATGAACTGTTGTATGAAAATGAGCGGCATTAATTTTTATTTTTTTGCAGAGAAAAAATTACACCATATATTCTTAAAAACATTTTTCCACTGTAAAGAACCTTTTATGGAATGGAACATTTCCGTGGATGTTACAGTTTCCTTATGGAACCATCAATGTTAATAAAGAACCTTTATTTTTAAGAGTGCGAGTAAATAATGACTCAAATTATTTTCATTTTGCGGTAAAGTACTCCTTTAAAACACTAAAAGGTTACCCACATGGACTGATGAAAGCTATATTTGTCTCTGTATAGGTTGCAGACTTAAAGATGTTTCTTGGTTCACCTAATAACCATAAGCAATGCTCAGCTCAGCTATATCCTGTTTTTCCCCCTCATTCAGGCCTTGTGTGATTCAAGCAGTTTTCCCACACTTAAAAGTCTGATTTTGGGGGTTATTTCTCCTTCAGTGTGGTCCTGTCCACACCAAAACACTTATACCCTGTAATTATTTGTGGATTAGGTGAATTTATTTCCTCACCCTGCAGTCTTTACTGCAAATAGATTTTGCTTGTGCTTCCAACATGGTAGTAAAGTAGAAAGCACTCATTGTTCTACAAGACTTTGTTGAACAATCAGAGTCTCTGTTCAGGCCCATCGCATTAGGAGTCTACCCAGGGCTCGCTCCTAGGCCCCTTTAAGTTTTCATTTTTTTCTCCCCACCACCTTCCTGTCGGTTGCGTAATTCTACTAACTGCCTCCAAAAGATGACTACAAAAAAAGAAGACCTTTATTTTATGTAAAATTTCTTTTTTGGGTCTACTTTGTGGTACAGTAGACCACATTTTGTCTACAGGTCATCACATTGCAGGCAAGTAAGCGAAGTCTCAAAGAAGGGTCAGTTTCATTTCTGAGACGTTTAACCATGGTATTGTTCAGTGTAAGTATTTTAACATGTTGTATGTACTATTCCAGGAGGAAAGACAATGGGGTTCCTTTTATACGTGCAATATTGAGACCAGAGAAGGCTTTTAAAGGATTTTACATAAGCTTTGTAAAGCTCCAAACGTGTTCATCCCTATGCATTTTGAATTCCTGATTAATGTATGCATTGATATTAATGTGTATTTTTGAATGTGTAATACGAAAGTTCTATTCTCTGTACAGTATTTTTGTATGAACTCTAAACCTTGTTGTTTCCACAGCGTATTGGAAGCACAATGGAGAAAGAGAACCAATAATCAAGTCTATTCTGCTTTGGCTAGACTGGTTTGGTGTTGAGACCCATTCCTAATCAATACAGGAATGTGCTAATGATATCCTTTTCTAAAAACAACTGAATAAAAGAGGTAAAATGCACCAATCTGAGTCAAAATCAATGTGTTTGAGCACTTTAAATGGAAATTTGTGAGAGGCCACGGATTCTTCGTAAAATGATTCGGAACACTTTTGGGTAAAATGATTCATTCAATTTCACTTAAGTTTCGGAGGCGATTTTTAAAAAAATATTTCATATTTGTTACAGAAATGGTTTCTTGCAACATTGTAAGAATGATTTTGCAAAAAATAGATTGCATAAGCCTCAGCAGAAGAAAATTCTGTCAAACAAGTTTCTATCCTTTTGTTCCAAGTTCGAAATTAAGGGCTTTCTAATTTTTTTAAGCAAAGGCTGCAAGTAAAGTAGTAATGACATCAAGTGAGATCACACTCCTGCTGAATCAACACTCTGCCCTTGCAAAAGTTGCTCTGAGAGGCTCTGAAATGAGTAAATAAGTCTTTGAAAGACTTTCAATAGGAAGACAAAGGTTTCACCTGTCACATCCTGCAGTCATCATGTCCAAGTAGCGCAGAGGTAAGCTGGGTTAAAATGTACTCCGCTCTCTCCCACAGAACCTGATTTAACCCGTGTCTCTGTGGGTGATTTACTGGTGACATTATTCTACTGGTGAGTTGTTAAACAGCCAGTGCTTTTAAGATGCTGTTCTGTCTTATCCTTTTCTTCTCTAAACATGCTTTTCAACGCCTGAGAAAACAGAGGGCTATTTTTGAAAGTGAATTGTAGGTGTTGAGCTGTACAACACGAACACACAGGATCACTTTTGCTCACTATGTGAATTATACAACCACTTTCAATGCAGGATTGTCACAGGAGGCTAATCCTGTTTAACATGATGAAAAAGATGAAAAAAAGAGTCACTTTAGAGCAGTGATGGGCAAACTCACCTGCCTGTTGCCTTCTAGTAGTCTTGAAGACAATGATTAGCTGGTTCAGGTGTGTTTGATTAGGGTTGGAGCTAACCTCTGAAGGAAAGTGGCCTGGAAGGGCCAAGTTTGCCCACCCCTGCTTTAGAGGGATGATTAGAGTCATGAGGCAAAACAACTGAAATGATGCTGCCCAGAAAAGCCCAGATGAATCGGTTTTTGTCGTCTTGAGATAATTTGTTCCTCTAAGAACAAACAGTCCCATAACAATTAATCATTCCTTCCATTCACCAGCAGTATGCCTATGCACTGCGTTTATTTTTATTTGTAGGTTATGGTAGGCAGCCAAAAATTCAATATTTACCGTGGTGAAAGATGTTGAGGTCAGGAGAAAAACACACGGGGAGTTTATACTCCGAATTTAAGCCAAAGAAAGCACTACCTTGTTTTATATAACTAAAAACCAAACACTGAAGAAATAGTACAATGGTGTAAAACTATTTTACAAATTCTGAAAGTCAAATGTTCACCACAAACAGAAGGGTTTTTAAAAGATAAATGTTTATTAAGAGATAAAAACCTTTTTTTTTTTTTTCATTTTTTCTCTTTTTTTTTGGGTGCTGTAAATTCTTTTATCAATATACTTGCTTTTTTACACATATCCTCGAAATAAAAAAATAAAACATTTTGAATCGTTACTTTAAAAAAGTTCTCTCTTGCATTTATAAACACTGCCCCCTTTAGCTGTTCTTCAAAACTGGAAGGGTTTCAAGAGATGCACAACAGCGGGAAACCAGTCTCTGTTAAAACACACCGAGACTGCTTATTAATCTCTGTATTGCTAAAAAATTGTGCCGCTTTCAACATTAACATTTACAATAATTTTTTTTCTGTAATGAAGCATCCCAAAGATACCAAAGTAGAAGCTGTTGAGATCAATTGAGCATCTCCCTTTGCGACTGGCTACCGTTTTAACTTGGCCAAGTCAAAAAAATCATATTAAATCCAATAAATTTAATCCATAACATTGGCATAATCCTTAGAATTAAGCTTTACTTTCTAATTAAAAAAGTATAAATTGTCACAGTTAGTAGATCTGCATTGAGTTTTTGGCGTTAATTCAGCATACCATTTACGGTAGCTTAAATTGGCCCCTGTTCATTGTTTCTGAAATATTACAACAGCTTAAAAATCATACATAATTCCACACTTCCAAGTACCAACTTTCTGAAAGACAGGTGAAGAAACAATGCATATTGTTCTACAAAGTATTGCACATTACAGTTCGCAGCAAGCTTTTTTTTTGTCAATTAACAGTTGTGGATGAGATCTATTGGTAATTGCTGAACAGAACAGTCAAATACAGTGATATTTTTGAATACAAAAGGCAAATGTGATTGGAAAAAAAAAACAGATTTGATACAAAATGTACGAAACTACCCCGAATCTACGTGTTTTTTAAACCTTTCCAGGCAGCTTTACATTCTGACATCCCAAAATCAGAATGTGTTTGGTGATTATGAATCAATGTGGGCGACTTACGAATAGCACAGTAAATCCGGGCCTGATTTGAAAGTATATCCACTAAGCGCAAACTCTAAATTTGCATTTTCTTTCCTATTAATTGCGCAAACAGAATGGACACACCTATTGTCTCTGCTACAAATGTCGCTCACTGTGAACGCATCTTTAGAAGTGGGAAGAGCTTGCTAAGAATTAGTGTGCTGCATATTTCCAAAGTCGTGCGCCGTTTCCAACTTGCGACGTCGGAAAGTTTACAAAACAGTTAGACTTAAAGGGACAGTCCGTGCAAAAATGAAGTTCTGTTAATTACTCACTCTCACGTTGTTCCTTTCCGTTGCGGAACTTCTTAGAAGATTGGCCCTGCGTTCCATTCGGAAGAGCTCATCCCTATGCCCTAATCCCTTCAAAGGGTTTACCCTCCGGAGTGAGAGCTTCGAAGGGTTGGAGGGTGTAGGGGACCAAACAACTGTTTCTTGAAGTGCCCTTCTGCGTCATCATCACGTGCCCACACGGAGGCGCCGTCATCATGCAAACAATCTGCGCAAAGGATCATGGGAGCCTGAAGTGTCCATCACTTGCACCCTTCGAAATCCTTCATTCCGAAGGGCCCTTTGAAGTGGCCAGTTTTGAGCACTTCGGTTTAGAACAACCCTTCAATATGGCGGCCATGATTGTTTTCACTCCGAAGTGCCCTTCGGAGGGCGATATATCCCGTTTGGAACGCACCGTAAATCTGCGAAAACCACTAAACATGCTGTATCATGTATGCCAGGCCAGTAGTTGGCGATGTCACTTTGTAAAGAGACACTACGCACTTAAAGACTGAACTAAAAAAATTAATAAAATTAATTGAAGTGCATGACGTCACCGTTTTCACAAATTTGTATTTTTATAGTTTACACAGATGATAATGGTATTGTTATCAAAAACTTGAACGTTGAAACATGTTTTTAAAACGCCCAAAATGCAGTTGTCGTGACAATGAACGCCAAAACGCATTCTTAACGCAAACTTAATTAAAAAAGTGTCTAGTAAATGTTTTGGACCCCTTTGACTTTTAATGTATGGACAAAAACCGTTGAATCATTCTTTATACGTGTTCCACATAAAAACTAAAGTCATACAGGTTTGGAACGACTTGAGGGTGAGTAAATGACGACTTTCTTTTTTCCGTAAACTATCCATTTAAATGGTGCAACATTATGGAGAATGTAGTGTCCTTAGTGGTATAGTGCATTGAAAACAAGCAGTGCTAACGGCTCGATTCTTCCGGACAGCACAATCTCCAGTCTAAACAGTTTGTCGGGACACAATAACGCATAACGACTTCTATCCCTAAAAAGACAACCTTTTCACGTTTGTGGAGGACGAGATCTTTATACACCAACGTGTACTTTTCGCGATTCACGTTTACGGAGCCCTTCGTGTTTTTTTTTCCCCATGATTCTCGATTCTCTAAAAAATAAACACAGCTTAGATTGATTTCGATATGTACAAGATAAAAGTTGCAAAAATAGAATGGGCAAGGTTCTACGTTCAGGATACTGCTGTTTGCGATCTGTTCTCTGTCTAATAACAGCGACAATAATAGTAATATAATAGTATTATGATAAAAATATAAAAAATACAGACAGAAAAATGTAACTTCCTCTGTAGAAAAACAAAACAAAACAAAACAAGGACTCCTAGTGCAGATGCGTAGCAATGTAAACCTGGTCCTACGACTATGTCAAAAGTTACAGAGTATATTTTTTATATATGTATATAGAATCACATATATATATATATGTAATGGAAAAGCAGGTCATTGAATCCTCTCACAGAGAGCGTTCACATCATAGTTTCTACTATGGTGTGGGTGGGCTTCATCAAGCCTCCGTTCCAGTTGGGGTCCAGCGGCTGTGCCAGCTCATTGCATTTGGGTTGGTAGTCTTGGGGGCAAGAACTGGCTCCTCCCCTCACGGGTGCTGCCACCGCTTTGATCCTCTGGAGGGAAACGTAAAAGGAACATTATTGGCTTGTTCATTGGTGAAGAACCTTTTTGTCGTTGACACGACTGACTCACCTCTATGAGGGGTCCATCTGATTGAATGATTTTGATCACAACCACCATTGGTATGCAGATCATGGACGTGAGGGCGAGGGTCCAACCAACTCCAATGGACCAGTCCGGGTACTCGTAGACTTTGTTGTATCTCAAGGGCATGTACTTGACCAATGAGAAGACAAAGCATCCCTGCAGCAAAAGAAAAAAGCAGGGGTCACAACAGCACACTCAGAGTCTGATACACAAGTGCCATCTCCCATTACTGTGCCTGACATATGTAATTGCTCACAGACTAATCAAAATGACAGATTATTGAAAAACTCTTAAAGGGGTGAATCATAAATAAAAAAAAAAAAATAAATAAAAAAAGTCAACAAATTTACAGATCATATTAGACTTTGAAATAAACAAATAAATTATATAATAATAATAATAAACAACATTGTTTATTATGATTTTAATTTATTGTTAATACATATTTATTTGCTCTATATTTATTTTAACAACAATAAATATCACTATTATTGATTTAAACAAATCAATGGCATTGTTTATTATTGTAATTTAGTTGTTTAGAACTACATAATTTTGCTATTTATTTATTTTTGCTTTATTTAACACTAGAACCACCACGGGTTTTTAGAACCAATTTTACCCATGGCTGTTCTTCAAATGTACATAACAGATTTTCAATAAAACATCCAAGTCTCCCAGTCACTGACTTTTACTAAAATTGTGTAATTTACAATCCCTTGTTGTTAATTATTATTATTTTTTTTTAAATAAAACCAGATCAAAACACAGGGCACTTATACCTATAAGTGCCAGCGGGTCAAATTTACCTGATATATAATGTCTGTAAATTTCCTGTAATTTAATTATAAATGATATAACTAAAATAAGTAATTAGGTGAAGCTGACAAATTCAAGCGCACATCGCATCATCCTATGCAGTGTGGTGAATTATTGCTCATTATTGTCTATTATTGGCTATTTTAGTCATTTAAATAACATAAGTTATCTTTAGGGATGCACGATATTGGATTTTTGCCGATATCCGATAATTTTACTAATTTTGGCCGATAGACGATGCGATATATAATTATTTTTAATTTTGGTTAGTTTTTAACAAGAACTTATTTGTTGGAATTAAATAAATAATAAAGTTTTTATAATTACAGTACATTGAAGATTTGAAAATAACTATAAACAAACTATATTAATCACTAAAACATTTTATTTTATGATTTAACATTTGTTAATGGTCTAAAGCAAGAGAGTTGTAAAAATTCTGAAAATCTTTTAGAGCTCATTTAAAAAAAAAAAATAACATATTACACATTAATGAATAAATCAGTATATATACAATTATTTAATTTAAGTGTCATGTTTGTGATTTTTTTTGTTCATGTAAGCTATAGCTTCTGGCCTTTAAATCAAAACATACTCATGATTTTATGGCATCTGTTTCTGATTAAATAAAGCAGTAATTGTCTAAATATCATTTGTGTATTTTGCTTCAATTTTATTAGAAGTAGGCCAACAGTGCCCCCAACTTAAAACTCCTTACCGAGCGGGCTTTAGGACCTGGGGGAGGCTGCCGCTGCTGCACATGCTATTACCGTTTACTCTATCATACACCGAACGCGTAATTTTGTACGTGCATTCTCAGTTTAAATGCAGCGATCCAAAACAGTGAATCCAATTACCATTCAGGCAAAACTTTGCTTCAAGAATGAGCCACAATGCTGACGTGATCTAATCGCTATAGCACACCCTGAGCACATGCGAGTTAATATTTCTCTTATCGGCAAGACATATCGGCATAATTTTTCATATCGGGCCCATGCGGATATTTACATTTAAAGCCATTATCGGCCGATTCCGATATTGGTCCGATAATATCGTGCATCCCTA
>NW_015656265.1:435743-438050 GCF_001515625.1 Sinocyclocheilus rhinocerous
TATGACATTGTATTATAATATTACACCACCCAAATATGTATTTACTTCCTTCTAATTCTCGTTGTCAGTGCAGGCTTGTTTAGCTTATATTGAACGTTATGAAAAGTGATTAGTGGCCTGCATAAAAAAAGCCTTGAACATAAAACAACAGGACAAAAATATAGCTGATGACTACACAAAGAAGTGTCTAGAGTTATGAAATT
Source organism: Sinocyclocheilus rhinocerous (assembly GCF_001515625.1). Taxonomy (NCBI): domain Eukaryota; kingdom Metazoa; phylum Chordata; class Actinopteri; order Cypriniformes; family Cyprinidae; genus Sinocyclocheilus; species Sinocyclocheilus rhinocerous. The sequence goes on from NW_015656265.1 coordinate 435,947, forward strand.
GTCAAGACAGTGGCATAATACAGTGAAATAATATGTTCTTTAGCCATATAAAAACAGTTGTAATGTGCGTGGGTAAAATTTACAGCGACCCCTGGCGGTTCTAGTGTTAATAATACATGATTCTAAAAAAAGCTATTATTTGCTACTTTATAATTATAATAATAATAATAATAATATTTATTATTGAATAAATAGCATAATTTTACTTTAGCTATTTATTGTTTATTAAAATCTGAAGAGTTTTTCGTTGCGTTTTTCCATGTACAGATGACAACGTTGTCAAATTGTCCATTAACACGGATCCGCGAAAACTAATAAAAATGCTGTATCATGTATGCCAGGCCAATATTTGGCGATGTCACTTTGTAAAGAAACACTACGCGCTAACAGACTGAACACGTACAGTAATACGCAAGTGCATGACGTTACTATAAAAACACAAATTTGTGAAAACAGTTTACATGGAGATGATAATGGTATTATCAAAAACTTGAACTTTGAAACATTTCTAAATGTCTGCATTTTCAAACAGCCAAACTGCGGTTGTGTATAATAATAATAATGCTATGTATTATTGAATAAATAAATAGCATCATTTTACTTTAGCTATTTATTTTTTATTCAATGAAACAATATTTTTGGCTATTTATTTGTTTGTTTAATAATGATATACAATGATAAAAAAAGTAGCAGATTCATTCATTTCCTATTTAACGACATTATCAATAATATATTATTATTAGAATTATTATTATATGTAAATAATAAATCATTGTTGATCATTAATGTAGTTATTTGTAAACAAATCAATAATGTTTACTATTTATTAGCGCTGCCCCCTAATAGTCGACTAATCGTTAGTCGACCAGAAGAGGCTTGGTCGACCAAAATTTTATTAGTCGCAGGAAAAAAATAAAAATAATAATCCACAGGCGAAGTCACGCAGTCCGTAACTAACAGATCGTTAACGGCTAGTCTATGGTAATACAGTACATCAGGCAGGACATCCAAACGCTCGCCTATCATTCATCAACCTCAAATATGGCTTATCATCTGAAATATGCAAGTATTAGCAACTTTACATGGCCACTCAATCTAATGTTAACCTAGAGAAATGTGCGCTATATGTCTGTGTGGAGAGTGGAAGCTATCGCTCACTGCAGTACAGATGGAGGCACCGGTGCGCTCACTTACTCCTAAAATACTGGTAATTTTTGGTCATACAGATGAGTAATACATCTTTCGAATCTGTAAAGACTCTACGTTTATTTGTGTGCACTCACAATAAAAAACAAATCATGCTTTTGTGAAATAATGAAAGCAAACAGGATGCGCTTTCTGCCGTTGCGGTCTGTGAACTTGAGCGCGAAACACCGTGTATATCTTTACCTTACAGACATAAAAAAATATATATATCTATAGAGAGTGAAATTTCTACTTTCAAATGAACCAATTCAAATGGAAAACAAATATTCTCAGATTATGTAATCCGTATGAAACCTGCATACAGGTGCATCACTACTGTAGAGATGACGAGTCAGTGTCGCGGAGTTCATCTCTTAAACCGAGAACAAAGAAAACACTAGTTTATCAAAATATTTAAATGTTAATGCAGTCTCCTTACTGTTTTTCACTGACACATTCATAATCATTACTTCTGCCGGTGCGCTGTGGCAAGCTTTATGCGTGTGCTTGAGCGCCTATGTAGACAATTAAAGGCTCATAATAATGATTTAAATGGTTTATTAATAAACGTGTGATTAGTCGACTAACGCTTAAAATTAATGACTACTAGTCGACCAGAAAAATCCTTAGTCGAGGACAGCCCTACAATTTATTTAATAATAATACTTGATAATTATTTGCTATTTAATAATAATAATAATAATAATACATGTCTTAAAATAGGCTTCAGTTGTCTTTATAAAAATAATTTTAATAATAATAATAATAAATTATATATATATATATATATTTATTTTATTTATTTTTTTTTTTTCACAAATTCTGTGTTGTGTATTTTCTGGCGGTTTTTTTCATTAGGCAGACAGACACAAATTTTATTTGTGTGTGTGTGTGTGTGTGTGTGAGTGTGTGTGTCTCT
>NW_015656265.1:438123-464267 GCF_001515625.1 Sinocyclocheilus rhinocerous
ATGTAGGCCTCTCTTTGTGTGAATCACCCTTTAAAGAGGTAAAACCAAGTTTCCCAAAATGACTAAACAGGTTAATCCACTTTTAAAAGAGCCATTTAATTTAAAGGAAGATAGAAGTCTCCTCAGTCTTTAAAAGCTGTATGGCTGTACATACGGAAGGGATTACTTTTTTTCCCCCTATAGTCCAATGATGTTCACAGAAAAACGACATTCATGATATCATGGAAACTAATGCTGCACTCATCCACAGCTCCATCCATTCATTCTGTTGGCCAGGCAGATGGTCACCCCATCTGGAGCTCTGTTACAGTGAGATGGGAGCCGGATTTTTTCCAGCAAATCCAAAGCGGCAAAGCGGCATTTGAATGTGTAGCCATGGGGGAGGGTAGAAAAGCACACAATCTTAAATTGAACTGTGCAAAATACTCTTTCATAAGACCTCAATGTGTCATTTTAGGAAACATACTGCGTAGTGGGCCTAAGAAGATCTGTGGACAAGCACTTCTCACCGTTTTTTTAACACAATGCATCTATAAATAAGCAAACTACTAATTTAACCTGTTTTAGGGACTTTCTTCACCTAAAATGAACTTACCACACACAGAAAAGGTGTGATCACAGTCCAACTCCACTTCATCCAGGGATTTGGTCTGTAACCAATCATCTCTTCAATTGCATCATAGAAATCATCAGCGCCTGTGAAGAGAAGGACTGTGTTCAGGTATGAAATTCACAAACATTATGACATGATACTACAGTGCAGATAGACAGAAACATAGTTACGGCGTTGTTTAAGAAGATAATTACATTAGCAGTTTATTCATTTGGTGTCCTGTTTGGGGTTGGCAGGGAAGAACGATTACAAAGTGTTGTGTTGTAACGTTTGTGTATTGTGCAAACAGCGCAGTATGTTATCAGGAAAATCTCCCATAGTAAAGAATATTACTGTTTTAACCTGACTCTACCTGCATGCAGGGTTTAAGCCACCTCAGCAGCAACAATATTAACAAGGGAAGTTGGCATATACTGACATATTCATGAAGCATTTAAGTTTAGAAATCAAGGTCATGACAGTAGGGAACAAAGACATTATGTACGCTTTCAGAACTAGGTTAATTCATACAGTAGAAACCATGATTTAGTGTGCAAATCAGTCTAAATGACCCACACTCTGTTCAAACAAAGAACCACACCTGAGAATATTTCACAATCATTCCTTTCATAACAAGTAATTTGCCAGCAATAAGGGCTTTGTTTCATCTCTCAAGAAAAGAGAACTCATTTGCTGGCTTGTTGGCACTTTCCGACAATAGATTAAGAAATAGTGCTTAAAAGTCCAAATTATGGAGTTTTTGTCAGTGAGTGAAGGTGTTTAACCATAATAATTAGATGCAATTCAAAGTAAAACGTTCTAATATAATAAAAAAAACAATAGGTAACAGGGTTGCAGATTTAGCCAAAATTAGCCACCTTGTTAACTATTTAAGAGTCAAATTTTGATCTTTTCTCTTACAATAGCAGTAACATGGTTGAATGGCTTAACAAATGCATTCAACATTCAATATGTGTGTGGGTGGTGGGGGGCTTAGAAAGTGGAATGCTGTGAAAAGGAGTCAAATGTATTTTATTACTTTGTTACAACAATTTTTACACCATTAAAAAAAAAAATCTGGGAAAGTGTAAATGAGCTAATTTTGTAAAATGATCCAAATTTGTTTAGCCTAAATTACTCTGTTGCTTAGCAGGGGTGAGCTAGTTAAGGGTCACATGATAATTTTTATTTTCAAATCATATTTACAATAAATAAGACATTTGCTTGATTTTTTTTTTCTTACAATAATTTTGGTAACAGGGTGGATTGGCGTAACAAAGACGATATTCAATTTTTTGTGGGAAAAAAAAAAATCTGGGAAAGTGTAAATGAGCTAATTTTGTAAAATGATCCAAATTTGTTTTACTTCTTTGGTATATCAATTTTGAATATTATTAGTAATATGTGGAAAATCATGCAGTAACAGGGTTGCAGATTTAGCCTAAATTACGCTGTTATTCAGCAGGGATGAGCTAGTTAGAGGTCAGATATTGATTATGTAGTTAAGGATAAGGATAAACTCATATTTCCAATAAATAAGACATACATTGTTGTTTGATCTCTTTTTCTTACACCAATTTCAGTAACAGTGTTGAATGGCTAACTTGTACAGTCGACACACTGAGAAAGCACACCTTTTTGTAATTTTCAAGCACAATAAATAAGACATTTGCTTGATTTTTTTTTTCTTACAATCATTTTGGTAACAGGGTGGATTGGCGTTCTTCAATTAGACGATATTCAATTTTTTGTGGGAAAAAAAAAAATCTGGGAAAGTGTAAATGAGCTAATTTTGTAAAATGATCCAAATTTGTTTTACTTCTTTGGTATATCAATTTTGAATATTATTAGTAATATGTGGAAAATCATGCAGTAACAGGGTTGCAGATTTAGCCTAAATTACGCTGTTATTCAGCAGGGATGAGCTAGTTAGAGGTCAGATATTGATTATGTAGTTAAGGATAAGGATAAACTCATATTTCCAATAAATAAGACATACATTGTTGTTTGATCTCTTTTTCTTACACCAATTTCAGTAACAGTGTTGAATGGCTAACTTGTACAGTCGACACACTGAGAAAGCACACCTTTTTGTAATTTTCAAGCAATCCTACCAAGATTGGATTTTTTTAAGGTGTGTTTGATCATGGAACTAAACTCTGCAGGACAGTGACCATCTCTACTTAAGGGTATCGCAGTTACAAGGATTATAATTTGTTATGATGGGGAAATCAAGCAGTAACAGGGATGAACTCAAAACACTATATCTTGCATTTTTACTGTTGAAAACATAACAGTAACAGGGTTTTGTTTTGAAGTACTGGCACACCAAATTTGTACCCTATTCATGAAAAGTGCCTGCTCCAGTACACCATTATGAATAGAAGTCACATTTTCTGTTTACTACAGTACTTATACTTACCATAAACCCAGGCTACAGCAATACATTCAAAGAATGCAACCCATAAAAGGCACACGCCGCTGGCTGCATAGTAGTCAAAGAGTTGAAACACATACATGCCACCCTGAAAAACAGACACAAATAACTATTGAAAAAAGCGAGTAGGCTCTGGTACATGCTGTAATTGCAAGGCCGACACAATAGAGGACTGTTATGAGCAAGGGTTGGCTAAACACTTGACTAGTTTTCTTTTGGTAACAAAAACATTTGTTGCACAATGCATTCAGGGGTGACATAAGACATTATGTCACGGAACAAATGGGACACTGTATGGCTCAAGCCACAGAATAACATTCCCAGTTTATCACTGTTCCAGGGGCTTAGCAATCAGGGGCCGAGATTTGAAGGGGGCCAAAAGAATCTTAGATGTGCATTGTTGGACCAGGCCGGATCTCCTAGTATAGCAGTGCGATTCCTCTGTGGAATTCTCACTGCTCGAAGCAGGTCAGGACATCCATAAAAAGACATGAAACTGGGAGCGATAAGGCACTGCTGGGAGTGAAGGCTTCTTCCTTATGGGAGAGAGCTTGGGCAGTAGATTACAGGAACTGTGGGTTTGTTTGAGGGCCACACACACACACACACACTATCAAATGACAACGTCACTGAAATTCTAAAAGGAAAACATATGGTGCCTGACCATTCAACTAAGCTGCATTTGATACACTCTTTATTTAGCCAGGAGAAACCAGCTGGTCCAATTTGTTTGCAAAGTGGTAAAGACTAGAATTAGTATGGATTTGGAAGGGAAATGCTTCATAAAAGTGTATTCGACTGTTGCGCTTACCTCTGTGACCATGGTAAGTCCCAACAGGTAGCTCACAAAACAGACTATAGCTATGAAGATTTCACGCCGATAACCCTTCCTTAGGAAGGATGGATACAGATCCACTAGGGATGTGATCTGCCCTTCCACTTCGACAAACTGGGAAAAGAAAAAGTAACACTGTCATCCCAAACTGGTTTTATCAAGGATTTCATATGTTGAGTGAATATTATACAGAATAAAACGACAAAGAAAGAATGAAGCTCATGGAACTGAGTTTGTGGCTTTTTGTTCAGGACTATTAGCTTTGAGGGCTGTCAACAGGAAATAGGTCAGTGCAGTTCAGCATTAGTTTGATAGGTCTATGAAGTTGTAACATACTGTAATGAGATGTATCTATTACTGTAAGTAGTACTGTACATAGACCCCCTTTAAATGTTAACTAGCACAGCTGCATGAATATTATTTTAGATACTTAATTTAACAGTTCAAGCACCACACCGTAGTTTAGTGGACCCTCGGGATGTGGATGGACACTGATTTAGCAGAGTGTTCAGTTTCACTGGAACCGAGAAATATGATAGTATAGGACTGCTGCATGGGCGATTAGCTGCCAACAAAGTTTTTCTTTCCCTGTTTGTCACCATGTTTTCTTGTGTACTGTGGCTTAATTTGCTACACTGATCTGTTGTTGGATTTACAGAGCTTTTTAATTGTATTTAACCTACTGCACTGTAATTGTTAGCTAAGGAATTATCTTTAGCCATTAGCTATTTAATTCCAAAAATGTTTTCTGAAAGGTCCACAGACTGGATTGAACATCAACATCTGGCTGTATGCAATTACTACTCTGTAAACTAACGGTTCTTAAGCCGTTTAGCATAACAGTTTTTCATATGATACTTACCTGACTGTCGAGGCCCAACAGCAGAAGCATAATGAAGAAAAGAATTGCCCAAAATGTAGGAAGTGGCATCATAGACACAGCTTTAGGGTAAGCAATGAAGGCCAGGCCAGGACCTATTGGGAAGAGAACAGAGGGGGTGGGGAAGTGGAGAAAGTACAATTAGCAATGCTAGCAATTTGCACACTTTGATCTATGCCGCGTTTCGTTGTCGGCACAGACCAAAAAGGAGACATGAAAGAAAAATGGAGCGAATATCTACATGACAAAGCGATCAAGCCAGGCAAAATTACTGCCAGTGATTCGTTGATAAACAGTCCAATGACTGTTTCACTGCATCTTCTTGCGAAATTAGCATCTTGAGGTTAGCTTCGGCCGTTTCCAAATCTAGAAAGTGTTTCATGAGCGGTGTGATATTTCCCCTGTGTAATACTACAGGTTCCATATTCAACATTACAGTACAAAGAACAACTTCAGCGGTAACATACAAACACATCCATTTGCTACTGCAACAATGTAGGATCCAATCTGTTCAACAGGGGTTAGATGCAAAAACAAGAACAACACATACAGTATATAATAAAACCAAATACCAAATTGAAACAATGACCCACATAGCATAATGTCAAAGTACAGTAAAATGCACTTTCCGCAGAGTCAGGTTGATGCATCTATGACTGAACGCCCCAAAATGTACTTCTCTTTTGCAAAAAAGCACCTTTTAGCTTCTTGCCATTTGAAATGTTTAGAAATGTATCCAACCAAATAATCCTGAAACACTCTCTGATAAGGATCCTGTGGCTCCATACAAACATAATTGTGCTGATATGCACGGAAGTTCAAGTAAAGTTTAGGTTTGTGTGTCTTATAAACAAAGTGATAAAGATGTATGTTTTGTGCACCTCTCTTGAGCCAGACATACTTAGACCAAAGTCTCCACAGAGAAGGGCCCAAGCATGAACAGTGCAGAAGACTAGACATTTGGGAAAACTCGAGCTTAAAAAGCCGTTACATCAACTGATCTCTTTCACTATGAGACTTACTGAAGATGAACCTGAACAACAGGTCTTAAAGCAGCGTGAAAGATGAAAAGCCATTTTGAGAAACATCTGACATGAACTAGATGGTCAAAAGTATATAGACACCAGAACATCCCACCTATATGCACTTGTTGAACATTTACTTTCAAAACCATGAGCTTCCTCTCTTTTGGGGAAGGTGTTCCAGTAGATATTGGAAAAAGGATTTGCTCCTATTCACACACAATTAATGGGTGACTGAGGTCTGGCTCACAGTCAATGTTTCAGTACATGCAAAAGGTGCTCAGTGGTGTTCAGGTCTGAACTTCTTCCACAACTGTCTCAGTAAACCAATCTGTCTTTAAGTCTGCATGGTTGTATATTTCATTGTAGGCACCTGCTTGTAAGCAAAGGGTGTAGCTGAAATAGCCAAGCACATTAAATAGAAGAAGGTGTCAACATACTTTTGGCCATGTAGTGTGTCCAGGGTAGAAAAAGGAACCAGTAGGAACTGACTTGGCGACCTTAGTCAAATTGCATAGAGTTCTCGAGGACTTAAACCCAAACTCTCCATAAGCATGTTGTAAATTGCCTCTATCCTGAACTTGGCACAAGATGCTTCTTGATTAGGGTCACCAGTGGAAACTGTCTTGAACAGCAGGCAATGCTGTTTCACACAACAGTTGATTCTTCGCCATTAGTGGAGTAGGCCTTAATGTTCCCAGTGGCTCCAAGAACATACTCTCCGCACAGTTCTACAGTTGACTCCAAGCAAATTCCGCTTCCCACCGAGAGACCTTCTACATTTCGCTAATTCATTTAGGTTTTTATCTGATGAATAACGAAGAAGAATCCAAATTTTAGGCTTTCTTTTTAGTCCTAGGACCTGGAACTACTTTTATTGGCTCCGAATAGTTTACAGTCGTTGATTTTTCCCGCCGTTTTCACTACAGGGTTGACCAAACTTTTTTCGTGATGTTATTTGCAGCAGCAGTGCCCACCATCACTGCTACTTGACCCTCGTACCTGACTCTGCCACATCGGCTATGTCCACCCCTTGCTCTTGTGCCATGAAGCCCAGGACGGAAAATATTGCGAAGCCAGACACAAAACTTGTAGCGCTGTTCAGGCCTCCCAGCAGCAAACAGTCCCTATGTCACACATATGTCATGGAGTTTGTTAATTAACACAAAGGAGCCCTACGTTCCCACTTTGCCCGTTCACTGGACTAAGCCCCCCTCCCGCCCCCGGGGCGTCGACACACACCTGTAGCAGTTGTATTTGTACTTGTTGTAGCTTCCCAGTGACGTCATGGCTCCAAGACAGATGGCATAAGAGAAGAAAATCTGTGTCCCTGCATCGATCCACACCTAGACACAAGACGCCAAACCATTTGCTGACTGACAACATGAATTGAGCAAACCCAAATATTTGCATGCGTTCAGCCTCTTGTAGGTCCTCCAGAACTGGATACATCATGAAGGACTAATATAAATTGTTTCAACAACTTCATGTCATGTTTAGATTTGTAGCTTTCTGACAGAATGAAGCTCATGGAACTGAGTTTGTGGCTTTTTGTTCAGGACTATTAGCTTTGAGGGCTGTCAACAGGAAATAGGTCAGTGCAGTTCAGCATTAGTTTGATAGGTCTATGAAGTTGTAACATACTGTAATGAGATGTATCTATTACTGTAAGTAGTACTGTACATAGACCCCCTTTAAATGTTAACTAGCACAGCTGCATGAATATTATTTTAGATACTTAATTTAACAGTTCAAGCACCACACCGTAGTTTAGTGGACCCTCGGGATGTGGATGGACACTGATTTAGCAGAGTGTTCAGTTTCACTGGAACCGAGAAATATGATAGTATAGGACTGCTGCATGGGCGATTAGCTGCCAACAAAGTTTTTCTTTCCCTGTTTGTCACCATGTTTTCTTGTGTACTGTGGCTTAATTTGCTACACTGATCTGTTGTTGGATTTACAGAGCTTTTTAATTGTATTTAACCTACTGCACTGTAATTGTTAGCTAAGGAATTATCTTTAGCCATTAGCTATTTAATTCCAAAAATGTTTTCTGAAAGGTCCACAGACTGGATTGAACATCAACATCTGGCTGTATGCAATTACTACTCTGTAAACTAACGGTTCTTAAGCCGTTTAGCATAACAGTTTTTCATATGATACTTACCTGACTGTCGAGGCCCAACAGCAGAAGCATAATGAAGAAAAGAATTGCCCAAAATGTAGGAAGTGGCATCATAGACACAGCTTTAGGGTAAGCAATGAAGGCCAGGCCAGGACCTATTGGGAAGAGAACAGAGGGGGTGGGGAAGTGGAGAAAGTACAATTAGCAATGCTAGCAATTTGCACACTTTGATCTATGCCGCGTTTCGTTGTCGGCACAGACCAAAAAGGAGACATGAAAGAAAAATGGAGCGAATATCTACATGACAAAGCGATCAAGCCAGGCAAAATTACTGCCAGTGATTCGTTGATAAACAGTCCAATGACTGTTTCACTGCATCTTCTTGCGAAATTAGCATCTTGAGGTTAGCTTCGGCCGTTTCCAAATCTAGAAAGTGTTTCATGAGCGGTGTGATATTTCCCTTGTGTAATACTACAGGTTCCATATTCAACATTACAGTACAAAGAACAACTTCAGCGGTAACATACAAACACATCCATTTGCTACTGCAACAATGTAGGATCCAATCTGTTCAACAGGGGTTAGATGCAAAAACAAGAACAACACATACAGTATATAATAAAACCAAATACCAAATTGAAACAATGACCCACATAGCATAATGTCAAAGTACAGTAAAATGCACTTTCCGCAGAGTCAGGTTGATGCATCTATGACTGAACGCCCCAAAATGTACTTCTCTTTTGCAAAAAAGCACCTTTTAGCTTCTTGCCATTTGAAATGTTTAGAAATGTATCCAACCAAATAATCCTGAAACACTCTCTGATAAGGATCCTGTGGCTCCATACAAACATAATTGTGCTGATATGCACGGAAGTTCAAGTAAAGTTTAGGTTTGTGTGTCTTATAAACAAAGTGATAAAGATGTATGTTTTGTGCACCTCTCTTGAGCCAGACATACTTAGACCAAAGTCTCCACAGAGAAGGGCCCAAGCATGAACAGTGCAGAAGACTAGACATTTGGGAAAACTCGAGCTTAAAAAGCCGTTACATCAACTGATCTCTTTCACCATGAGACTTACTGAAGATGAACCTGAACCACAGGTCTAAAAGCAAGGTGAAAGACGAAGAGCCATTTTGAGAAATGTCTGATATGCACTAGATGGTCAAAAATATGTAGACACCAGAACATCTCACCCATATGTGCGTGTTGAACATTTACTTTCAAAACCATGAGCATTAACAACAAGCTTCCACCCTTCTGGGAAGGCGTTCCAGTAGATGTTTGACTGAGGTCTGGCTCACAGTTGATGTTTCAGTACATCCAAAAAGTGCTCAATGGTGTTCCGATCTGAGCTTCTTCCACAAGAATCTCAGTAAACCATTCTGTCTTAAGAAGACTGCATGGTTGTATACTTCATTGTAGGCACCTGCTTGTAAGTAAAGGGTGTAGCTGAAATAGCCAAACCCACCAAAAAGTGTCAACATACTTTTGGCCACGTAGTGTGTCCAGGGTAGAAAAAGGAACCAATAGGAACTGACTTGGCGACCTTAGTCAAACTGCATAGAGTTCTCGAGGACTTAAACCCAAACTCTCCAAAAGCATGTTGTAAATTGCTTCTATCCTGAACTTGGCACAAGATGCTTCTTGATTAGGGTCACCAGTGGAAACTGTCTTGAACAGCAGTCAATGCTGTTTCACACAAAAGTTGATTCTTCGCCATTAGTGGACTAGGACTCAATGTTCCCAGTGGCTCCAAGAATGCACTCTCCGTACAGTTCTACAGTCGATTCCAATCGAATTCCGCTTTCCACCAAGAGACCTTCTACATTTCTTTTCATTTTGGTTTTTATCTGACGAATGATGACGAAGGTTCCAAATTTTAAGCTTTCTTTTTAGTCCTAGGTCGTGGAATTAGTTTTATTGGCTCCGAATAGTCTACAGGCGTTGATTTTTGCCGCTGTTTTCACTACAGGGTTGACCAAACTTTTTTCGTGTTGTTATTTGCAGCAGCAGTGCCCACCATCACTGCTGCTTGACCCTCGTACCTGACTCTGCCACATCGGCTATGTCCACCCCTTGCTCTTGCGCCATGAAGCCCAGGACGGAAAATATTGCGAAGCCAGACACAAAACTGGTAGCGCTGTTCAGGCCTCCCAACAGCAAACAGTCCCTATGTCACACATATGTCATGGAGTTTGTTAATTAACACAAAGGTACCCTACGTTCCCACTTTGCCCGTTCACTGGACTAAGCCCCCCTCCCGCCCCCCGGACATCGAAACACACCTGTAGCAGTTGTATTTGTACTTGTTGTAGCTTCCCAGTGACGTCATGGCTCCAAGACAGATGGCGTAAGAGAAGAAAATCTGTGTCCCTGCATCGATCCACACCTAGACACAAGACGCCAAACCATTTTCTGACTGACAACATGAATTAAGCAAACTCAAATATTTGCATGCGTTCAGCCTCTTGTAGGTCCTCCAGAACTGGATACATCATGAAGGACTAATATAAATTGTTTCAACAACTTCATGTCATGTTTAGATTTGTAGCTTTCTGACCGAGGCCATCATGAGCTTTTTTATGTCGACTCTTTTGCATATCTTGGGTTTCTCTCTGTAAACTGTACATCCAAAGTTTATTCTGGGTTTAAGTTGCAGAGGGTCACTGGTGTACATTATGTTGACAAGTGTAAACAGCACTTTTCCTGCTGAAAAGGCCATCTTAGATGGCTGATTTATATTAGTTAGTGCTGATTTAGTAGCTAGACAGCTGGTGGACTAGCACAGTCATGTTGTTCACAAGCAAAACCTAGTTTTGGAAGTAGGTCAAACTAGAGTTGGTCTTTCTGTTGCAGCTAGTTGACTAAGGTTGTCTTGAAGCTAGTTAAGCCTGATGGAGACCAGCATCCAAAACATAACATATTCTAGGAACCAACTGTGTTGGTCTTTTCAGCAAAGTTGATAGCCATAGAGACCAAAGTGGTGTGGAATCATGTTTTGGTGTAGGTGATATAATAAAGCCTTTTGATGTATATAGCTTTGAGATCTTACCTCTGGGTCTCCAAGGCGAGTCACATTTGGGTACAGATAAAATTTGATGCCCTCGGCTGCCCCAGGAAGAGTGACACCCCGTACAAGCAGGACAATTAACATGACAAATGGGAATGTTGCCGTGACGTACACAACCTAAGCAGAAAAGCCAAGAACACTGAGGTTAAATTTAATGCTATAGTTGTATTAAACCCACAAACTTAGTAGGTTATTTGACTATTTAGAAAACTAAAGCAGAGCTTTTTCACAGTGTCTTTAAAAAAAGACTTGTCATACTTTCCAGCATTCTGAGATGACATTCTATCAAAAACATTTCCAAGGCTAACACGCAATTTACAGCTTAACTTCACTGACAGTTTTATATTGGCTTTAGTGGATATACTTTCTGGTCAGCTGTTTTCCTCCCATCATGTAATGTTTGGCTTGGCTAGAAATGTTATTTTGACCACAATGCCGAAAACTACATCAAAACATTAATTACCTGCAAGTAAATTTTAAAATTGCATTATACATTTTAAATTGCATGACAAATATGCAGACTGTCACAAAAATAAAAATAAATGGTAACACTTTATTTCGATAGTCCACTTTAGACATTCTACTAACAGTAAGAAACTTTGCAACTACATGTCAACTAGCAGTCATTAGAGTATTAGTAGACTGTCTGCTTAATATATTCTAACACTTTATTTTGATGGGTCAACAACATACAACATACTGACTATCAGAAACTTTGCAAGTAACCCTAACAGTCTACTCTGAGAGTTAGTAGACATGTAGTTGCAAATTAATTAGAATTAGTTGACATGTAGTTGACATGTAGTAACAAAGTTACTTATAGTTAGTAGAATGTCTAAAGTGGACTATCGAAATAAAGTGTAACCAAATAAATAAATAAATAGATAACGGAAAGTAATCTTTCATATGCCACCTTTAATGGAGCTCAGTCACATGTTTTCAAGTCAAAACGGCTTCAAGTGAAGAGCAAAAGGATCCTTTTAAAGCCTTTTTTTAATCAGTTTTCTAACATACTAAAATCCAAACACCAACTTGAAAATGTTGTTTTTAGGGCAGCATGAACCAGCCTTTATTGCATAAAGAAGTCCATCCTAAAGTAGCTATTGCTAGAATTGCTATACAGCAATCTATTCTGACAGCGTCTTGGCTGGAACCATGATAAGTTTCACAAGTGCATGCTCAAGGGGAACTTGTGCCCAAGTCAAGAGGTGGTGTCTGCTGATTGACTTTACGGTCTCTATTAGGAAGGAGGTGTGCTATAGTTACTATTGCTGCCAATAAGCAGGGAACTGCTGGTATGTTTATGTTGACAACACTGACTAAGGTAACATTCAATTCTCCCTAGCTACTTATAACCCCAACGACAATGTGAAAACTATTATTAGTAGCTCTTAAATTAACGGACTAAAGCTGAAAGAATTTGTGTATTGAAACCAAGCTCACCTTTCCAGTGGACTTAACGCCTTTCCAGATGCAGAAGAAACAGATGACCCACACAGCGAGCAGACACAGAGCCAGGTCCCATTTAATATGACCCACCTGCTCGATACCATCTGAGATGCTGAGGACATTTCGCCTGTGGTGGAAAGAATGTTTGCTGGTGAGACACTCTAAAGCCCTTGAGGGTGTTTAAGGAGCTACCATTCAAATAATCAGAGAAGTTGTTTAATCTGCCATGACAGAAGAGTTCTCTATAGAGCAGGGGCATCCAAACTCGGTCCTGGAGGGCCGGTGTCCTGCAGAAATTTAGCTCCAACTTGCCTCAACACACCTGCCTGGAAGCTTCTAGTATGCCTAGTACTACCTTAATTAGCTGGTTTAGGTGTGTTTAATTAGGATTGGAGCTAAACTCTGCAGGACACTGGCCATCCAGAACCGAGTTTGGACAGCCCTGCTATAATAAGTGTTAAAGTACAAATCATTACAAGAAGCCAGTCACCATAGAGCAGGTGTAGCCAACTCGCTTCTGGAGGTCTACCCTCATGCAGATGTCCATTCCAACCCTGCTCCATACCTGCCTGTAAATTTCAAGTAACCTCGAAGACCTTGATTTGGGTAGCTCAAGGTGTGTTTGATTAGGATTGGTGCTAAACTCTGCGGGAGAGTAGTCCTCCAGTAGCATGGTTAGATACACCTGGAGAGTATTCCAGAAAGCAGGTTCTGAGGCATACCCGGGTGAGTTTGTCAAGTTAACAGAAAACCTAAACTTTCGGTTTCAAAAGCATACATAACTTTCAGGGTATGCAAGCAGCCATAGCAACTTATGCTCCGAGCATAACCTTCTGCAGAGCAGGTTATCTTGTTGTTCACCATGAACATACTCTGGGCTGACTCGACCTCCTTGCAGTCATGGTTTTGGAACCAGCTTACCTCAAGTAAGCAAGTTTTGGGTTAATCAACCGAGAGTTCAGGATGTGTGTGATGGTAAGTTAACATTGCTTTCTTGAATACACACCACCATAGAGTTATAATACCACCACTAGCCTTCTGCTAGATCAGCTGTGTGCAGTCTTGCACCTAGAGGGCCACTTTCCTGCAGAGTTTAGCTTTAACCTGCTCTATCACACCTAGAAAGTTTCTTGAAGACCTTAATGCAGGGGTGTCAAACTCAGTTCCTGGAGGGCCGCAGCCCTGCAGAGTTTAGTTCCATTCCTGCTCCAACACACATACCATGTAGTTTTCAAATAAGCCTAAAGGACCTGATTAGCTGGATCAGGTGTGTTTAATTAGGGGTGGAGCTAAACACTGACATCTTTAGAAGACAGTCTGGAGATCTAAACCAGGGACGGGCAACTGGGGGGCTGCTGTCCTGCAGAATTTGGCTCCGTCTCTAATCAAACACACTTGTAAAATCTAACCTTACTCTTCAGGATTGGTTTTACCAAGGAGGTGGATGGAGGTGGATGGAGCTAAACTCTGCAGCACAGTGACCTTCCAGGGCCAAAGTTGCCCATCCATGCTCCAGACCCTTTGGTTTAAAGCATTAGCAATATTGGAACTGCTCGGCGGGACCCATTGTTCTACCGGGTTTAGTCAAAATAGACCTAAACCAGCTAACCGAAGTCTGGGGGATTACTTTGGGATAAGATTACAACCAGGAGTGTTGGATCAGGATTGAATCGAAACTCTGCAGGACTATGGATTTCATGAATACCCTTAATCTATAGCATTAAGTATTTTGAAGGCTCCATAAGACAGTAATTTACAATGACAACATCACTAAGAGAGTAAACAAGCTCCAGAGTCTTTGGGAATGATTGAGGACAACTGTACAGAAAAATAAGGCAATGTCTTTGCTTCATAACCCCACAACTTCTTCTCAACTAAATGCTCATAGCTGGATTTGGATGGCTTTCAAAGTACACAACAAAATTGTACTCAAGTAACGAGTACTTACTCCCAGAACTCAGTCACGGGGGAAGTGAAGTTAGTGGCATTCACAGCCCCCCAGAGTGTCTTGTTCTTGCGGAGGGTATCCTCCACACAATTTTCTGTGTTCCATTTGTTGTTGCAGCTTGCCCAGGGAAGCTCTGGCTGAAAGCACTGGAACAGGTAGTACAAGCCCCAGGCCAGGATCACAATGTAGTAGATGTTCAGCAGAGAAACGATCACTATGGATGCATAGCCGATACCTGTACAAAGAAAGAAATGGTGACATTAAGGCACTCTGGACTGACTCATCACATTGTAGTTGTTCAAAGTGTTTGCGATTTGTTATTATAACCTTAATGAACACAATGAAAGGAGTTGTGCTCCAGTGGAGCATGAGAATGGATAAATAAATGACAAACTTCTATGCAACCTTCTTGTGCTTTCTGTATAAACATGGAATAAACGTGTCCAGAGTTGGAGATAAGTGATGCAAGACATTGGTTCAGAGTTTGAACTGTGTAAATCAATGTTGGCCAGGTTGACTGGAAAGCAAAACAGACCAAAGCTGTCACCTCATTCACTGGCAGAGGGATATGGGTAATTCAGCAGTTTGCATGTAATGATTGCTCACTGGTAAACTCTGTTTAAATAAGTAATGAACTTGTGGTCAGAAGACATTTTTGTGAGGTTTGATATACTCTTTGTTATATAAAAGATATTTTGGTGGAAATCTGTTGCTTTTTTTCCAAAGTAGTAATTTACTCTGGGTTTTGATTCCATGTTAGGGTGCAATGGTGATTGCTCTTTGTGGGGCTCGAACCAACAACCTCCTGATCCCTAGATCTAGCTTTACCCACGACACCACACAAGTTGAAGATGCATCCAATTATACAAGCTACTGTTCATGAGCAGCTGCCCTTCTTAGCCAATACATAAATTGACAGCTGCTGATGTTATCTTGTCTCTGCTACTAGCCAGACTGAAAATTAAACTTCTACAAGTCCCTAGAGTAGCAAGAAGACAGACTGCAATAAACAGACTGCTGACATTAAAATACATCAACAGTGACTACTTAAGGACTATTCAAGATGTGGCAAAGACATGTTTATCCATGTAGAAATAATCTATTATATCTAATTCTTGGTGCATGTCAATATTTGAAATTTAAGAGCACTGTCAAGGTGTTCATACAGTTTACTTCTTTGGTCTACATGAATATCTCAATAGGAATTAGCAGATGGAGCCATGCTTAAATGGGAGCACATAATGAATACTGTATGTATTGGATAATGGAACTTTATAAATTAATGAGATATTTAATAAAAATTTACAAAACAATTTGAAAACATAAAAATGTGCATCATTCATAACTGCCAGTAGATTGACTAGTCTTACCCTAATTTTTAAAATATAATTCTTATTAGTGGATCTGAGAGGTGAGGAAGATGGGTTAACCCTAACTGATATTTTTTATAAATATACTTATTTCCTATCAGACACTTAACATGAAATCTGTATGTCTTGCACAGCCTATCTTCAGATACAGCTGGTGGTATCTGTGACACACCTCCCACTCTGTGTCCTTTCCAAGGGGTCAGAGTGGTTGGCATGGCCCCATTTGCCCCTGCTGGTAGATACCGTAACTACACCAACTGGCAGCAAAAAGCATTGTTTTCCATTGACGGCCATTCTATTCCATTTTAATCTCTGGTAAACGAAATACTAGATTAAAAAAAAAACTCACCTGTAAAAATTGGGCAAAGTTTCTCCCAACAGGTGATTCCTCCCTCAGAGGTGAACTGACCGAGTGCCACCTCCAGGAAGAATACAGGCAGTCCTCCACCAAACAGGAAGATGAAGTATGGGATGAGAAAAGCACCTAAATGGAGCCAGGAGAAGATTTGCTTTATTCTGTCAATTATTATATCCTATTAACTGCTGGATTAGTGTTTAACTCGTACTCCTCAAGGAGTTCATCCAGTACAGTGTAAGGCTTTGTCACTTGCTCTCATTCTCTTTCTGTATCTCTGTTGTGTGAAGAAAGTTAGTGATATGACAATTATATGCTGTTGACTAAATGTAAGGGAAAACTAAGGGTAATTTTTCAGAAGATATTGTAAATGAAATGTCTTTAATGTGTTATCTAATTCCCAAAGTTAGCGCATGGTTGTTGTTGATCTGAGGGTGAAGAGAAATGTTGTTCCAAATGTTTTACATTATTCTGTGAAACAGAAAAGATTTTTCATAATGTACAATATTCTGTCTTCCATGTAACAATAGTGGATAGTGATTTATCTGTCAAACTTAAAAAAAGCACCATAAAAGTAGTCCATAGGACTCTGTTTGTCAAACAGACCAAAATAAGTAATTATTCACTCTCAAATCATATTTGCGTGTGCATTTAATTGAAAATGCATTGTAATCGGTCATGAGACACATGAACACTCATAATGTATGACATGAGATGAGTTTTCGTATGGCTTTGAAAAACTTTGTCAAACTTCATAAATGTTTAAAAAACAACAGTTTAATCATTCTCTTGTGTTCTATGGAAAAATAGCAGCTTCTAAACATCTCCATGTGTGGCCTACAGTACAAGATTATCGTTTGGGTTTGAAACAACATGATGGTGAGTAAATGATGACGGATTTTTTATTTTTGAATGAATTTATACAATTGATGATCTTTGGAGTAGATTCAAGAAATGAGGTGAAGAAATTAAGTTTTTATGACTGTCACATTGGTGTTCAAAGTTCAAAAGTATTAACAAATATGCTCACCTCCGCCATTTTTGTAGCAGAGGTACGGGAACCGCCAGACGTTGCCTAAACCAACGAAGCCCCCGGCGACTGAGAGAAGAAAGTCAAGCTTGCTAGCCCACTTTTCCCTTTGGGGGTGATTCCCCTCGGCTTCATCCTCTGGCCTTGTGCCCGGGCTCTTTCCCGGGGAGGGTTTCAGAATGTCTTTGTGGAAGTCCTTTAGACACTGAAGTTTCTCCTTCTGGGCCATGCTAAAATGAAAACAAGGGGTCAGAACTCTTGACAGAACCCCAACAGCCTTAGGTTCAGGCATCAAAAAGTTCCTGTTTGGTTTTCTAAATCATTTATAATTAGGTCAAACATAAATAGTTAATTTAGAACAGCAGCTTTTTCAGGTGTGAGAAATGTTCACACAAGAACATAACACGATGGTTGATGTGATTAAAGTAACGTCACCTTTTTGTGGTTTGAACACAGGAAATTTCCATTTACAACACAACTGAAAGCAAGTGCCATGATACTTGGTACAATAACTTAGCTATGACCAAAAGTACATTAAACCTAGTCGTAAAACTGATAAGCTGCATCGCTTTCTTTGTTTCTTGTGAAGTGTGTCTGTAGTCAACATGAAATGATGCCAACAGGCAACCACATAGGCAATGAGTAAGAAAACACATCAGCATTTAACACCAACTAGTTTAAAGTCAGCATAAAATCAAAATGGACCCTTTTTACTTTCCTAAAACATTTTCCTGGTCTTGTTTTAAATGATTGGTACACTATAAACCTATTAACACATTAAATAGTTTGTCAAAGTAAATTCATACTTACACTATAAATTGTACTTAATATTATTGGAAATCAATTCAAAAGGAAATGTAAGTAAATATTATATTCACATATTCACAATCCAATCACTTCCTGGTGGATTATGGCCCACAAGGAAACCCAAACGCAATCACACACATAAATTAAATCTGATTTAATAAAAACTCCTGCACTGCAGGTTCTATGCAAAACTGGTATGCGTTTATCTTGCCCATGTCCCTTTAAGTAACACAGTGTTTACGCTGTCAGGATTCTATTCAAGGATTGAGTAATTATGTCAGGCTTGGCATCTTCTGTTTCAAAGCACGAGCCAAACTTGCCAATTGGAGCCCCTAAGATGAATCCCAGAGAGTAAGATACCAAAGTCAGCTCTAACATCCCTACCCGTTCCAGACTCCCTTATAGCTTGGCAACGCTTGAACAAACTATAGCCCTACTGTGAGGCCGGTTTCTTCAACACAAGCCTGCTTTTTTCCCTGCTCTCAAGGAGACGGAAGAAGAGGGGGGAAAAATCTACGGTGTGTTTGACAATCAATAAATACACGTATATTCTCTTTTCCGTTGCTTTACTAAACATACGACCTAATAAACATGCTAACTAGTGTGGCAGCATGCCAGGACTCAAGTTCTTTTAAATTGATCTTCCGGAGGTTTCTCGGTATTTTACGGTGAAAGAATTTGGGTGTTATTTTTACACTAAATAGTTCCCATTTAATTGGTGATTCTCTGTTATATTTTCGAATTTAGCACAGAATCATACACTTGGCAACACAAGACTGTTAAAAAGGTCTAAAAATTTCAGGAAATTACGTTCATACTCTTTAGGTAGGTTAAATCTGTATATTTCAAAGGCTTAGGAGCTCGCTACAACTCAAGCACGTTCTGTTACATAACTACAGCGAAATCCTCCAGACACTTTCCATTTCCACTCAAAGCAACTTTACTGGGCGAGAGTCAAAGAAAGCAAACAAGTGGGTTAAGAAATGCAACTGGTTGGTGCCTTGTTGCAATGCCATTTTTGCCCATGAGTTGGCAATAATTTAATCGTCAATAAAATAAATTCAGTTTTAAAGACATTATTTTCATATCCGACATGACAAACTCAATCAAAATCTAATCTTTAACCGTATTCCTCAAATTTGACCCCTTTCCCATTATCCACAAACACAAACATTCCCTCAAATTAACGCACTGCCTTTCACTTACATTTCCTTCATGGCTGAATCCAATTGGTCTATGTTGTTCTCTCAGCAGACACCATACCTCTGACCACACCGCCCCAATCTCTCCAGGGCTCAGTGTAAGCCGAGGTGACACCACGACCCGCCCACAGACTAAGACAATTAAAAGCAATCAGTAGATTGGTCGCAGCTTTGGAGCAGTGGATAACCCGAGCGGCGGTCGGCTGGATGGTAAATTTCCACTCCCCAGATGCATCAGAGATCTATCTGAAACTATTTATCTTTGCATGTGTGGCGTCCACTTGTGGCAACCCGAGCCGCAGACGTGACAAACAAGAGCATGTGGACAGCAATCCACACCTCTGTTGCGTTTCACTTGAACAGCTGATGGTTTCCAGGCTCCTGCCATTAATAGCTTGTCTTTTCAAGACAAGTAGCTTAGCTTAACATACTTTGACAAAGAACAATTATATACTTTTTGTTAAGTGGTTTGAAGAGAGAGCACAATATTTGACTGACTGACAAGTCTGACTTAGATTCTGGTCAGCAGTGAAGCAAAGACAAGGCCCAGCACATTTGCATAGGGCTAAATGTGACGAGTAACAAAAGCCTATTGTACGACTCGTTTCCCTCAGCCTTTTGCATTTGGCAGCACAGCCATGATAAAGGGACAATGGTGATTTGTGCTCACAGGACCATTTCTATTAATTTTGGATCAGGCAATTTGTTTAAAAAATACAGAACAAAGGATCCGCTGGCATTTTTTGCCCTTTTAGCACATAGTGCTGTGGATTGCTGTGAAATGTGTGACACATGGCAGCCTACTTTGGGACACTGACTAGGTCTGTTTGATTCCCAAGTAGAAACAATAGACTTCAATCGCACCTTCAAGATGGAGCAGCTTCACTCCGGAATCCGCAATCAGTCGCCTCCAAGAAGCTCCTAATTGGAAGTGATTTGTTCTTCCGCATCTATAGGTCACGTAGCCTGTGGCCATCAGGGATTTGTTGGGCCATTAACTTTGTCATCTCAGCTGAGCAGCAGGATTGCTACATAGTCCCAACTATCGAGGGAGACTTCAGGTCTGGAGTCGGCACGAGGCACTTGGCTCATTACGTAACCATCCCTATTTTAGAACCATGTACATTTCCTGAGTGCTCTCACATTAAATTCCTTCCTTTCTGCACTCATTCCACCACATAAACGGAGTCCGGAGCGTTATAAGCACACTCTTATCCATTTATGTAACCCTCACAATGTAGCAATGATGCATGAAACTGAAGTCATGAACATTAAAGTCAAGCGTTGACAGCAGAGTTTGATCCACTTGTACATAATCGTTGACGTGATGCATTGTGCTCTCATGCACTGCCTATAGTGAACCAAACTGTATCACTAGAGATTATGACGTTTGCATTTGCATTCTGCCGCAGTGCTGTGGTCATGGTGGGGCATTGATTAGGTGGTCCCACCGTAGTCCTCAAATGATTTCAAACTTTTTGCAAGGACCATTACTAAAATATAATGGTTGTTATGCATTTTGATATGATTTTTTTTACAGTATGAGAAAGACAAAATATGGATCATGTTGTTTTCAAATCTGTAAATTATTAAAATATTATCTACAAAATATTTACTTATTATTAAGATAACACTGTATTTATTTTTACCATTATTACCAATTATTAATGTTAGAGCTATGCACCTTCAAACACACACACACACACACACACATATATATATATATATATATATGTGTGTGTGTGTGTGTGTGTGTTTGAAGGTGCATAGCTCGTGTGTGTGTGTATATAACATTTGTACTGCAATATATGTATATCGTACTGTAAGTTGACAAGTTAACTTTGACAGCCCTAAAAAATATTTCTTTATGTTTTTTTTGTTTTTTTTGTAATATATTCCAAAGCACTCGCTTGTAGTCCCATGGGTGTCCTTTGACCCATTTGTAAAACCCTTAGCTTTTAGTACACATTGCAAAGAACAAATCTGACCCAGTGGATTCAGGGTCAGTATGCCGGTTATAAAATATAAATGAGAGAGGATCTAAGTAATGGTGTCAACTCTTGGAGAATAATTCAGAGTTAAGCACCTGTGTAATTGAACAACCTAAGCTAGTGTTTAATAATTAAAGTTTACACACTGTTGGCTCTTCATTGTTGCACTACATGCATTGAAGAAACAACACTGCTACATATTGACATTGTTACTACACAAAGAAGGACTTCATCTGTTCTAAAGTACAGTATTGTTTATTATCATAACCATGAATGTGGTCATATTGACTTTTGATTTGTCCTGTAAAAAAAACACAAAAACCAAAATTTATCTACGGTTTATGCCATAAATCAAGTCAACGGGTCTGACTTGTCAGTATACAGTAGCCAGACTAGATCAGATTTCTGTCATACGTCTCCAGTGTCCACCAAGAACTTCTACCCTTGTATATTTATGATTCTAAAAATGTCATGCTTATTCAAGGGGGATATTTGTCGTCTGACCAAAACAACAAGTTGAAAGCTGAAGACACTATAATTTACTAGGGGAAAAAAAGACAAATACATGCAAGATGCATTTTTATGGGTGGCAAATCTGGGTACAGGGACTGTTGCATGTCAATAAAAAAGTAAAGTGGTAAAAATTATATTTAAAAGTGAACCGGGTCAGTGAACTGCATTCAGAAAGTGTGCTGTTCTGCTATCTGTCCTCTTTTTCATATTGTTGATTTTTTAGGAAACTGAACTGAATACAAATTTTGCATTATTCAGTCTGCTCGATGTGAAATTTGCCTCAAAATTTATATTAAAGAGAAACAACTAAATAAAAATAAAAAACATGCTAGAAAAGTTCAAAGTCTAAAGTGGTTAACTAAATTCTGGGCAGAGTTGTTTGTTGGCAGTCATGACACAGTATCGCCTTTGTTAACAAGTCTTACTTTTTTATTGACATCAATTAAAAAGCAGCTGATAGGCTCATATATTTGCAGTTCTCTTTTATGACACACTAAGATATAGGCCCTAGACCACACACTGAATAACTGTTTAGCTTTTTTTCGTCCTCACTAAGAAAATGGCATCTGTTCCAAACGCATTGTGGCTGTTATTATCAGTGTGCTAGGTATGCAAGCTGGCAATGTGCACAGAAACCTAAACTCTGTATCCTGTATTGTGTTTGAGCAGGGACTGCAAAGTGAGCTGCCTGACTTCCGCATAACCCAAAGGAGGCTTCTAGATGAGGTGAACCTGTTTGCGAGACAACTTTAGTTGCACTGTCAGTTCATTAGGATGCTGGTTCAGACGAAAAGCTATTGTATTTGGCCGGTTCGCAGCATCTCGTTACTTAGCATAGCGTTTATAATATATGGCGTGTCAAGTTAAAAGCAATCTTGTTAAGAACCGTTCACACAAGTGGTGTCTCGAGACGGGTTTTTTAAACTGGGAACGGCGTTTTTAGAACCGAGGAACTTACAGCAAGACGCTGACAACATTCTAAGAAGGAAACGTTTTCTATGTAAACGCCGCCTTAGAAGCTTTTTAAACCCCCTCAACTTGCTTTCAGTTCCACTTCGTTTCGCTTTTAAACGCAGGAACGCGTCCTTGTGTGAACCGTCGCCAAATACGCGTACAAGACCAACGACATTGGTCTTGTAAACCTCCTACATCCGATTACTTTGAGGAGGCGCGTCCGTATCACAAACTTTCGCGAAATGTTACCGTTTTTCTTGAGAACGCATCCAACAGGTTGTTGACGCACCGTTCCGGCTGCATCTACAGTCGCATCTTTGTGTGCGTACAATGTTCATTTGTAACGTCAAACTTTATTTCACCGGCTTGACGCTGTTGAGGTGAATATCTCGTGTTTTTAAAACCCTCAATGATCAGTGTTGGGTAAGTTACTTCCAAAATGTAATACATTATATATTACTAGTTTACAATGATACATATTCATCGAGGGACGTCAAGCTGTCTATTCTTAACTCCATGCAGTCAGCACTCAGTTGTCTAGTGTGGGAGTGTAAGAAACTCAATGACAAGTGACAGCATCAACACAAACGCATTGAGCAGCACAGAATTGCTTCTTATGGACCACCAGTTTAAAAGCCTGTCAAATCATCATGAATCATAAAAAAAATGAAACAACCCATTATATTATTATCTTATAATATGGCTATATTAGCTACTGAAGGCTTTGTTAAAATAGCCTATAATAACATTAGACAAAATATTCTAAATGAACTGTTAAAGTACTTCCTGGATCCCTTAACAAACTCTTTTCAGCATGTGTGACAATAAGACAAGCTGTTGAATTTTAAGTAATGTTGTGAAAAAAAGATTTTGAAAGATTCTGAAAACGTCGTAAATTAAGGTAAAAATAAAATAAAACATCAGTGCTCTCACATCCGTGCGTTATACAAAATCCAACGAGCAAACATGGGAAATAACGTTACCTTTAATGTTTATCTCCTTTAATTCCTTTGAAACGCTCTTGTCCCTTCTGTATTGTGCGGCGGCTCGGTGCTGAATAACAGCGGCAGCGGTAAATTTAGTTTATGAGCTTTTTTCCTGACCTTTGTCTCTCAACATGGGTGACCATTAGACATCAGTTGTGGAAAAACACCGGCCTGCCTCCCGTTCGCGGCAGCAGCGCGTCTCCTTAAAGCGCCCGCTTCCTGTGTTCAGAAAAGCGCGCCTCCAACGCGCATCACTGCTGCAGCTCCTAGTCTCGCTCCTCAGCTGCGCCGCCACTGGCCAATGTCCGTATAAGCACTGCTGTGTCAATACTTATGCTTCGATAAAGTAGTCTTAGTGTATTAATATGAAAGAAGCAAGCGAAATTCAGTGAAAATTCCTGTCATTTATGCCTACAGAGTGATTCCTCTAGCTCATCTGGTAGATCACTTCAGTAGCAACTTTTGCAGTGTGAGTCCTGCCAAAGACATTGATAGGTAAGAGGAACCATCACAGCACCTCGGGCCCTTTGAGCTGGACAGCCTTTACCTGAACCTCAAGACGAGAACATCTCTAATTTAATATCAGCTGTCTGAATAAGTGGGCCATTGGTAACTGTAAACCTCCAGAGAGTCTCATTAAAGGTGCAAGTCAGATTCAGCTGCATTTCAACAGGAAAAGTACCATGCAGAAAGTGTCAGTTTATAGGCTACATTTTAATATTTGATGTACAGTAAGGACAGTACAGGTACTTTTGTAAGCTAAACCGGTTTTCAAAGTTTTTGTTGCCTAAAAAATAGGAGGATCATCTTGTGAGTCACCCCTTTTTTAAAATATAAAGCATCAATATATTTATGTTTAAAAGACTTGCTGAATGTTTACTCTTTACCCTCAGGTCATCCTAGATGTAGATGAGTTTGTTTCTTCATCAGATTTGGAGAAATGTAGCATTACATTATTTGCTCACCAATGGATCCTCTGCAGTGAATGGGTGCCGTCAGGATGGGAGTCCAAGCATCACAATAATCCACAAGTAATCCAACTCCAGTCCATCAGTTAACGTTTTGTGAAGTAAGAATTTGCATGTTTGAAAAGAAACACATCCATCACTAAGACATTTTTAACTTCAAACAAGCTTTTGGCTAAACAAGTCGTCTTGTCTGAATCAGGAGAGAAATATGTACAGTTCAAACACCGTTTACAAGCAAAAACAGTCGAAAACAGTTCTAAATAAATGTGTTGGTGGACTTTGAGGTAAGAAAATTACAGGGGGTGGACTTTTTCCACTGGAGGAAACGTTATTATGGATTATAAACTCTTTTTTTATTTATATTTGGGCTTGAAGCAATGGTTTAGAGTTAACATGCTTTAATGATGTATTGGTTTCTTAAAAACATGCAGCTTTACGCTTCTCAAGGTGTTAATTGATGGACTGGAGTGGATTACTTGTGGATTATTGTGATGTTTTTATCAGCTTTTTGAACTCTCATTTTGACGTCACCCATTCGGATCCAATGGTCGACATTGGTGTTAAATTTCTCTAAATCCTTTCTGATGAAGAAATAAACATCTTGGATGAACTGAGGGTGAGTAAACTATGAGCAAATTATAATTACTGGGTGAACTGTTTCATACTTTTCTACCCACAATTAGAATGTATAGCATGAATTTAATGTATGTATTTAATTGTATAGCATGTATTTAACTGTATAGCATTTTTCACTATAAATATCATTCCAGAGCATTTTTACGGTTAACTTCGAAAACCCTAAGAAAAAAAGAAAAGAAACCTGAACTAAACAGTTTCTCATACTGTGGCATGCTGGATCGCCACTTGTTGTGCAAAGTAAAATCTGGATCCTAAAAAAAAAAAAAACATTTGAGAACCATTAATTTCTCATTATCTGAAATGATTGAGGGTGGAATTAAAGTACAATTTTACAGTCTATAAAACTTGTAAATCTAAGATTTCACATTATTAATCACAATTTAGCTGAAATGCACAGCCATGCCAAGTGGTTTTAATATTGTTTGTGAACATCTGCTTTTCAGGGGAAAAAACACTAATACAACCCCAAATTGACAGTAAACAACTCGATGGTTGACTTGGTGCTCTGCCTCTGCATGTGCAGCGAGTCCTGCTGTGGTTGTTGTGATTACAGCCCTTGTTTTGGCCCACGTTTACATCAGCTTGACTGAATTAAGATGCTACCCACCCCAATATGAAGCATTACTTTAGCTGTGTACCAAAACAGCGTCTAGCCTCTGACTAAAGTGTCTGTAATTTTCCACCACTCCTCGCTTGCGCTTCACTTCTCTCATTTGATCACAAGATCACTTCTTTCCTTTCACAATTGTGTCACAACAGCAGTCTTGTGCAGCCCAGTGCCTCAGGTGATCATAATAATGCAGCAGCTGTCAATCACCTCAAGTGCATCTGCTTGCAATGCAAACAGGCTGTGTGAATGTTTTTGCATGATTTTAGTGCATTGCAGATCAAGTCAGAATCTCTTTAAGTCAGTTCACTCAGATGTTTTGGGAAATTAACAAAATGGCCGTCATTTCAGGTAATA
>NW_015656265.1:464309-492023 GCF_001515625.1 Sinocyclocheilus rhinocerous
AGTATATATATATATATATATATATATATATATATACACACATGATGCTGATAACATGGTTTCATGATAAACCATTTTTTAGTTTTCAGAGGGTTGTTTGGTTAGTAACATAGTTGACAGAATTTTTTGGACATAAGTAAAATATTTTCTTATTTGAAAGAAAATTAAATGTAAACTCAATCTGTTTTCTAAGGTATTTAGTTTAGAAATAAATTTAATATCGAACATTTTTGTTCATTATTTTGAACTCAAGATTCAATTCAAAAAGCAGACATTGTAAAAACTGTAATTTAAGGAACTTTTCAGCAATTTCACGAAAAATTAAAGGGTGGCACATAGTATTAAATGTTAAATTATAGTATGTATTCTCTTAATGGATAAAATATTGTATTTCTGGAGAAATTTATCATCAATGGATAATGAAACGTACCCTAAATTATAGAATGACCCATATACTGTATACTTCATAACTGATATATTAATTTAACACCATACCTGATCTACTAAAATCGGCTTTGCACCAGAAAATGTACTAATAACCACCATAATAAAAGCACGTGCAGCCTTTTGTTGCATTTTTATGTAAACCAAAAGTATATGAATTTCTTTACAGACAATTCGATGCAACAGTTTACTTATTGGATTTGCAAATAATACATTAAGATTAATCAACTCAAATAATTCATGTAAGAATGTTTTTTACACAAAATCTATCATCCACAAAAAAATGCAATAAGATTTAATTAAGATTTTACAAAGATTTTACATAAAATCTAATGCAGTTATTTACACACACAAACAAAAATGTTTACTGTAAAAACCTGTGTTGTCCTGTTAAACAGAATATAGGTTTGAATCTAGCAAATCATTATTTTTACATGCAAAATAAAGAAATAAATATACATGTGTTGTCCCATTAAATTAAATTTATCACAATATATGTCAAAAAGTCACTTGCAGTTTGCTAATTAGCATACTTAGCAACCTGTAGCATTTTTACATTCTTTGCTTAAACTTCTACAGTGAAAATCTAAAAGACTTCTTGTGCCTAAAGACTTGACTGAAGTGAAAAGTCCTGCAGCAGTCTTGTATTGTGTGGAAAGAGGATCTCCACAGAGCGACTGTGTCTGAAACATGTGAACACTTGTCTGTTTGGCTAAACTGCTCAGTAGTTTTCCACTCTCTGCAGAGGAAGTTGAAAAGAGGAAGTCAAACGCTTGTCATCAAACATGTTTACATGATAGTCCTTTAGCAGTTTCGCAAATTTTTTTATCAACGTGGGCTTTCACACGTTCATTCTCCGAAGAACCTCTTAACGTTTCGACGGCTTTTCAGCAGAACGCAGAACAATTCCTCACGTTTGCAGCCAAAGAAAAGACAAGGAAAGAAAAACAATGACAACAAAGAAAACATTTCCTCTCCGACTGCTTTGTACAAAGATGAAAGTGTTATGTGAAAGCAGTATGTAAAAAACAGTAACGCCCACTGTTTCCTCACAAGTTGCTGCAACAGTAAAACCATCAGTGTTTTCAAGGCCTGATAATAACCCACTAGAATCAATACTGCGAAGAGATGCAGGTACATCTCACGCAGGATGCTGCATCATTCAGAAGTCAAATCTAACCACAATGAAGGTTGCCCAATCTTTAAAAACTAAAACTGAAAAATCTGGTCTTGTTTACAGTGATGAACAGCGTGAACACTAGCCACAACACAGCTGAACTGTCATTTGACACCATTCATGTGTCTCAAGTTGAAAGTATTTGCCCTTAAATGGTAACATCTCAATTTGGCCATCGCTCATAAAACCATTCTTATGTAAATTACCGCAAATATGCTGTGTTGCCGTGTTGGTTTTCACAGAAATTTGACGATTTACGTAAGAATGATTTGAAGAACAATTTGTTGAAGATTGAACAATACAACAATTTACACAAATATATATTTGATAATGTAAGACTGTTTTTACAAAAAATCAGTGCAACGGTTTATACAAAATGGTTTTATGAAAAATTCAATGCAACAATTTGTTTAAAATTGAACAATACAACAATTTACACAAACTTTTGTTTTTTGTTTTTACGAAAATTTTATATAATTGATCATTTATGTAAGACTGTTTTTACAAAAATTCAGTGCAACTGTTTATACAAAATGGTTTTATGAAAAATTCAATGCAAGCATGATTTTTTACCAAAAAACAAACAAACAACAAAAAAAATAATTTTGTGTAATTTTGCGTTAACAATGGTTTTATGAATGATTTAATACAACAACATAAAATAAAATAAAAAGCAATGCAAGTATTTACACAAAAAATGGTTTGATGATGGATTCAATGCAATAATTTATGCACATATCATTTTTACCAAAAAAAGCAAAACTTTGCATTACACATGCAATATAATGCACAATTTTAGTCACAATTGTTTTGTGAATGATTCAATACCACAGTTTATGAAAGAATGGCTTTACAATCGATTCAGTGTAACAATTTATGATTTAAAGAACACTTTTATAATCAATAATTTACATAAGATTGATTTTATAGAAAGACAATGCAACTGTTTACACAAAAATTGTTTTATGAAGGATTAAATGCAAAAAAATTTGCAAGCATGATTTAAAAAAATAATAATAATAATAATTTTGCATTACAATGGTTTAATGAATGGTTAATACAACAACTTGAATGGTCCTACAAAGGATTAATATTGAGTTGATGAAAAATTTGAAGGATCTATTTTCACACACACAAAAAAAGGTTTTACAATGGATTCAATGCAATAATTTATGCAAGCATGATTTTTACAACAACAACAAAAACATTTTACGTAACAATGGTTTTATAAATTCAATACATCAACTTACAAAATAATGGTTTTATGAAGGATTCAATGCAATTCTTTATGCAAGCATGATTTTTAAGAACAATTCTATAATCAATAATTCACATAATATTGATTTTATGAAAAATTCAATGTAACTATTTACACAAAATGGTTTTAGGGATTCAATGCAGTTTACGCAAGCATGATTTTTACAAAAAAAGCATTAATGGTTTCATCAAAAAATGGTTTTATGAAGATTCAATGCAACAATTTTAAAAAAAGGTTTTACAAAAAAAGCATGTAATTACAATGGTTTTATGAATGATTCAGTACAAGAACTTAAATAATGGTTTTGCAAATTATTCAAGGCAACATTTTGATTACATTGATTACATTCATGTACATAATATTGATTTTACAAAAATTTCAATGCAACTATTTACACAAATGCAATGCTATTTCAATGCAATTTATGCAAGCATGATTTTTACAAATGAAATAATAATTTTTCATTACAATGTTTTCATGAAAATTCAGTGCAACTACTTATGCAAAAATGGTTTTATGAAGAATTCAATGTGACACTTTTATAAAGGCATGATTGTTTTTTTTGTTGTTGTTGTTGTTGTTGTTGTTTTTCTTTTACAAAAAAATGAAATCCTGTTACATTACAATGTTTTTAAACAAAATTCAATGCAGGAATTTATCTTGTTAACAAGCAAATCTATCTTATTATGCATTTTGCAGACACCACTATCCAAGTTTGCATCAGAATGACCCCAGCGTTGCTGATGCATTTCATAAATTGAGTATAAACTGCATTAAACATAGATTTCAACACCTCACTGGAGTAAATGAACTGTCAGCAGAAAAACAGGATATAGGCGGTCCTGTTATTTCATGGTTTGACTAACAGATTAATGTTTTATTGAGTAATTTATGGATGTCATTGGCTAAGATATACACAAGAGAGGAAGTCAACATGAACTGACATGACTCTTAAAATAAGGAAGTTAGAGAAGATCTACAGTACAAAAGTGCTCTGTTTAATGCACGCTTAGGTCAGTTCTGTTTTTTGATGACCATAAACCATTAATTCAACAAGGAACACTTCTTGACTTGTAGACAACTTTATCCTTGACCCGAGTGCAATAGCTATTGGACAGATCCTTTATTTACCACAGAGATGCTTGACTTGAGTGAGTGTCCACAACACAGGCTTATGACACTTTTTTTTTGTACAGTATGTTGCATCAATGGCCTACATTAACCTCTAATGACTAGACTGTTTATACTGATCATGAGCACTGAGCTTTTGTCTGTTATTTTCAATGATTCCCCAAAGGCAGACGCCTGTTTAAAGGAGCAGTTCAACCAAAAATAAAATATGGACTACAAATGCAGCTTGAACATTCTGTGAAACGTCTCCTTTTGTGTTTTACAGAAAAGAAAAAAAACAAAGTCATAAAAGTTTTAGAATGACATTAAGGTGAGTGAATGATGACCAAATGTTAATTTTGGGTTGAACGGACCCTGTAGCTTCTGTCATTGATAAAACAGAACGCTGTTTAGGGAAAATACAAAATCATGGAGGTGCTAAAGTAGTGCTACACACCTGCGGTGACTCGAGTTTCTGTTTAATACAATGAAGTGCAACATTCAGTGTTCCCAGTCCCACATGCAAACGATCACAGAGTCCTTGACCTTGGGCCTTATGTCAGGCCTGAAAAGGCACTCAGGCTTTTGGATGTAATCCTCTTTGCTGCTCACATGCAAACATGGTCAGACTGTCTCCTTTATGCTCTGGTCCGTCCCTCTACAGAACAACTCTACCAATGTCAATCCAAACCGCGTTCCCACAACATCCCAGTGTCCTGCTTCAATCAGAGCAAGTCTACGGTTACACAAGCAGACTGACTTATCAGAAATTCAAGAAATGAAAAAACCTGATATGCTAATCATTTCTTTGACACATTTAATCACTGCAATATTATAGGACGAGGAAAAAATATTAATAAAAACATAACTTGCTTGTTAAATGAAGGTCAGTTTAAAATAGCCAAATACTAGGAAAAGTGTCAAAATATAATTTAGAAGTGTGTGCTTAGGCTACATAAGATGCTAGCTATGAAATTAGCTTTAGCAAGGCTAGAGAATAAGCTGTTAGGCTACATACCAGCTTATGAGCTTCTTGTTACATTAAGGACTCTTTAAAACTGTCAGCAAAATATATTACTTGTGTGTATTTAAGATGTATAATGTACTAGCTTTGAAATTAGCCTTAGCTAACATACCAGCTTATTAGCATTTTGTTACATAAATGTCTCTTTAAAATTGTCAAAATACTACAAAAATTATGCTAGCTATGAAATTTGCAAGACAAGGGAGTGGGCCATTACATACCAACTTAGTGTTTTGTTACTGAAGTTCACTTTAAAATTGTCAAAATACT
Source organism: Sinocyclocheilus rhinocerous (assembly GCF_001515625.1). Classification (NCBI taxonomy): domain Eukaryota; kingdom Metazoa; phylum Chordata; class Actinopteri; order Cypriniformes; family Cyprinidae; genus Sinocyclocheilus; species Sinocyclocheilus rhinocerous. Next base: position 469,593 of record NW_015656265.1, read on the forward strand.
ACAAAAGGCATGAAAATATAATTTAATTTTGTGTATTTAGGCTACATAACATGCTCAGTATGAAATTAGCCATAGCAAGGCAAGGGATCTTGGCCATTAAATACCAATTTTGCTATATGAAGGTCACCTTAAAACTGTCAAAATACTGAAAAGGTGAGGGAATATAATTTAATTGTGTGTTTAGGCTAAATAACATGCTAGCTATGAAATTAGCCTTAGCTAACATTCCAGCTTATTAGCTTTTTTGTTAGTTTTTGTTTGAAGGTCTCTTTAAAACTGTCAAAATGCTACAAAAAGTTTGAAAATGGAATGTAATTGTGTGTATTAAGCATGCTAGCTATGAAATTAGCTGTAGCAGGACAAGGGAGCCCATTAACTCTTTTGTTGTCACAATACTGCAAAAGTGAAAATATAATTGTGTGTATTTAGGCTACATAACATTCTAGCTATATACAATTAGCCTTAGCAATACAAGAGGGTCGGCTGTAACATACCAGCTTATTGGCTTTTTGTGAAGGTCTCTTCAAAACTGTTAAAATGTTACAAAAGTGTGAAAATTTATATTTATGCTATGTAACATAAAAATCACAAAATTGACAATTCTCCTGTGATAAGCTATTTGTACATTGCTGGATGCAGTTAGCAGATATTAAATACCCTGCTGGAAAAACAAACAAACAAACAACAGAACCATCACAGAAAGTTCTAATGGTTTCCACTACAAAAACCATTACAAACATTACAAACCATCAACCTTTAACCATTAAAACCATTATAAAATTGTATTGTGTTTTGGGACATATTCCATTAGGATTTATTGGTTTTAACAAGCCACCAATAGAAGGTGACCAATTACCAGTAGAGACCCTCAGGGTCCAGTACAGTTTCCATTAAAACCAATACAAGTCCCATTATAACCAGTAAAACCAATAAAAATGTTGTAATAGTGTCTATTGTTTTTTTTCAGCAGGGTAAACTAGCGTTAAAGTGTATTTTCCCAAAAATAAGTTTCCGTATGTGCTAATCAAAGTTAAACACGATGTTTCACAGTTAAACAAACAGCTTAGCTGATAATGACTGAACCATCACGATCCAAAACAACATGTGCACATATGAAATGTCTCCAGTGACCTAAGGCAATCCTCCATAAACAAATACATGCAAGTAAATCAGAAATGGCAGCCAACCAAATCCTTAAGGATATTTCCTGCTTCCAAGGTCAGTTAATACCACAGCAGAGATAGAAGAACACAGAGAAGACCTGATTTAGGGATGCAGAACCTGGAATTAGCATGCTTGCTAATGTCAGGTGCCTCTATATGACGGACTTGCTTTTCTGACCCTGGACCATTTGAAAGTGCTCTGTTTAATCCTATATAACCGAGGCAAAATCTGTCGTGTGAGTTCTAAGTATCTGGCTAGACTCCATTCAGACTATAGCGAATTAAAACAGAAGTAAAACTTCCCAGTAAGGGAGCATCTTTGAAAACAATACACGATTAGCGCTATAATTAGCATTCTGCTGAAAAGTGTGAGCACAGGTGCGACATGCTTGTTAGCGAACTGTGGTTTTGTAAAATGAACTGATTAGACCACTTGATTGAATAACATTTGTCTAGGGCTTTGTCTGAAATCACTTCCATATACTTAGTGGACTATTTGAGGGAACAGCCTTTTGTAGCACTTAGTTCCATAATGCAAATGAATAACAAGTGTACTACCAGTGTACACTCAGATGGCGACCACAGCACTTCTACCACACTCAGTATCCAAATTTGCTCAAATGTTACTATATTAGTAATGTAATGTAGGAAATAGCGAGGCTACAGAAGGCGATTTCAGATTGGGCCTACAGCGTTGACATGAATACTAGCCTGCAACTTACAAAGTGCTACAGTTGACAGCTGAGTTCGCACTATAGTATGAATTATGTTAGGTGAAATAGTAGGCATTGTGCAATGCTAAAAGTTAAAATAGTAGTCCTAGTATTACATTTTCACATGACCTTGTCATTAGGGATGGGTCACGATGGATAGCTAGTTCATTAGTAAATTAATGACTTTTAAAAAATATATATATTTATCAATATGTTTATAAAATATATATATAAAATATAATGAATATTTTTATTATTGCTGTTTTTGTTTAATTTATTAATATTTTTATTAATTGTTACTGAATTTACATTATAATTACTGTTACATTTAAAATATTAAATGTTAAACATTTAATTATAATGTTGGCAGTTTACTGTGCTTTAGCTGTTTGCATGGTAAAACTCTGTCAAGTTGTGGCTTTAAATTAATTTCATGTAAATAAAATTAAGGTACCAGCACAAAAACGCAAAGTATTTTCTAATCATCGCCAAAATAAAAAATAATATTGAGATATCATTTTTGGTCAATATCACACACCGCTGGACTTACATCAGATGCTTAATTACTAAATCAAAATCAAAATTTGATTCAAAATCTTGCACATTTTGGCAAAAGTAATAAGTTATCCAAGTATTTCTTAATGTGCACAGTATACATATTTTATAAAAAAAATAAAATAAATAAATAATAGTAAGTAGCCTTTGTTTGTCAACTGCGTTTGACAAAACCACAGTACATTATGGGAAAATCAGGTTTACTTAAACTCCTAGTTTGATGGGTCAAATATGTCTCGTTCACATCACATACAATTAAACACATGGCACTTATCGACTGTTTCCCATGCTTCAACAATTAACGTTTTGACTATCCAATCACGTGTCGCCCTGATAATGTGTTTGACATTGCACGAGAAAGCACCTGCATTTTATTCCTGCTGCTTCTAGAAGAACAAAAAGTTCAAAGTTCACAGGCTGAGTCGTCGTCTGAGAGAGTGCTATGTTTGGCTGATAAATCCACTTAAGGATTTCCTCTCCTCCACACAGACAATCACCTTATTATGTGTCTCCAGTGATCTCATAGAGAACAAAACTTGATCCCTCTTAAAGGAACAGTTCACCCAAAAACGAAACTTCTATTGTAGTTATTTTGTTTCTGTTGAGCATGAAAAGATTTTTTAACAGTTTGAAACAGTGAGTTTTTTTTATTTAGCAATAGTCAACAATCTATGCTAACCTTAACGTAACAAGATGGTTGTGGAATTTTAATGGTTATGAGCTGTTACTGTAAAGGTTGAAGGTTTTGTCCTGGTAGGGAACTAACACGTGATCGACCTCACAGTCCTGTTGCATCATAATGGTGCCCTTGATCAAAGCCTGTCACTTTAAGAACGGCCCAGGAGTCTCTATAATTAGTGTACTGTATTATTACGGTCTGCTAAATTACATCTCAGAGTCCCCAATAAGCTAATTTATGTCACTATGAAAAATGGTTTTAGCATTACTGCATGTAAATGTCTGTCTCACACAGGAAAATGAATGACATTTATGACTGTTCCAAATATGTAGCTTTACTCCCTGCTGAAAAAAACAATAGAAACCATCACATGAATTCTAATGGTTTCCACTACAAATACAAATGAAGGTACAAACATCAACTTTTAACCATTAAAACCATTTAAAAATGGTCTCCTGTAGTGTGTTTTGGGACATGTTCCATTAAGATTTAGTGGTTTTAACAAGCCACCAATAAAATGCAACAGATTACCAGTAGAGACCAACGGGCACCAATACAGTTTCCATTAAAACCAGTAAAATTCCATTTATAACCAGTAAAACCATTACAAATTCTGTGAAGGTTTCTATTGCTTTTTTTTTCAGCAGGGCTGTTGGATATTCCAAGTGAATTACTAATACACCACGGTTTAATGTTACCAATAAACATAGATCCCTATTTAGTTTCCAATTACAATGGTTGTAGGTAAAGAATATATTAGACCTGCATTGCAAGGTCTATTAACATCCCTTCTACAAAGTATTAGCTTGCTAAGCTAAGCCCACTTCCCCCAAATCATATATTTCTCTCCTTGCAGCTTAGCCGACCGAGATTAGCATGCTAAACCTCGTTTCAGTGAATTTAAAGATTAAAGATTAAGAGCTTTTGTGTTAATACCTCTCATAAAACTTAGTTAGCCAACTAGAAACACTCTGTTTGTCCCATTCAGAGTTAATTGAAAGGTCTATAATATCAGTTGAAAGCTAATCGGTTAGCATTAGCATTCATGTCACTGGACAAAAAGGTGTTTATGTCCATAATGTGTGGATGGATTTACTGTGATAACCAGCTAAACCTTGACCACTTGGCTTGTTGACCGACTTTTCTAGTGAGGGTGTATTGTTGATGTTAGCAAAATGGCTGAAATGGCTTACAGCATCTATAAATTACCTCATAATTTACTGCAGTATTACATTGTAAAATGACTTGATGTGTCCTTACACAGTTCAGTGAGGTTTTTGGACAGTTTAAACTTTTTTCATTAACATTTTCCAATTTAAGCAGTGTTTAACTATGCACAACTCAATGCTACGATGCTAAAATACTGCAAGCGAGTTGCTATGTGGTTGCTAATGTGTTCTAATGGGTTTTTACCTCAGTGTTATCCAGTTTTTAGCATGTTCTTGATGGGCTAGTAAAAAAAAATCACCTAGTAGTCCACCACCTCCTAGTCGCCCTGCTGAACAGACCAGCTAAAACCAGCCTAAGCTTGCTGGCTTTAACCTGGAAGTAGCTGCCTGATCAGCTGGTCTCCCAGCCTGACCACCTAAAGAAGTGGTTAAAACCCCTCTAAAATCAGCCTGCAAATGACCAGACTGGAAGACCAGCTGAAACTAGCCAACCAGCATAGCTTGTTTTGGGGTTTTTTTTTGGAGGGGGGGTTTCAGCAGATGTATGATATTTTGGTCTCTATATATGCCTTGGATCACTCCTCCAATAAAAGTCTATTTGGTTTTTAAGTGAAAATCAATCAGCAGGAGTAAGTATGTTGTAGGTGTGGACTGAGGGATTCTGTTAGGACATGCACCCATCACTGCCTACTGCGTAATGATGCACTGGAGGCACCAATCTATCATGGTTACCATAGCGGGCCAACTCCCTGTGGCCCAATCCAATTGGCAGTCTAGCACTTCACCAAGAGCCAGGTAAACCAGTGGAATAACAAGCATGTGTTTCACTGCATGATGCTATATAGGTTTAAACTCTTATGTGTTTGTCTTTTGAGGAAATTATTTGCCTAAAATCACAATAGAATGACCAAATGAAAAATGTTTGAACATCTATGTATCACTGTGGTATGTTGAGGGTTTAAATGCCCTTTAAAAAGATACGTTTGAGCTTTTTAAAATAGGATTGTGACCTCAAAAGAACAAAGAAGGCTAAAAATGTACTTAATCAAAGCCTCTATGAAGTCAGAAACCGAGTGGACACAGTTTGCATTGACAATTGAATTGAAACCAATATGAAAATGATCAACCGCAGTTTACAAACTCACCTCACATTCATTTGTATCTCAGAGACAGATAGTTTGCTTTACAATTGGATGCTTTCGGTCTGTTTTCCTAACAATTCTCCAGCAACACTGGTTTGCATTGTAGATTATTCTCATTTAAAAATAAAAGTTTGCAAATATTGTCTTTCTATTCAGGATTAAATACTCAAAATCCTGTCAATGTATATCAAGCATTTATGAGACATCATTTAAAAGGCTGAAAATGGTGTTAAAAAGAAAGACATCTTGAGCTGTTGGTCAGATAGCACTACATACAGTAGATATAATACTGCATTAGTGCTTATAATGAAGTAAATTACTGTACATATAATAAAATGCAAATGTAATGATGGTTTTCTCCAATTGAAAGTTTAGAGCATTCATGCATGTATGACCTATGACCTGTTTTGACTCTTGCACATCTTGGCCAATTAATTTCCATGTTGTTTTTCATGATTACTTGAAAAGGATTTTAAATATTACACAACTGGGCGAATTTCCAAGGAACTTCAGGAACCCAAGCTTGGAAATAATATATTTATGTAATTATACAGTGGGGTCTAAAAGTTTTTAGAACACTAATGAAACTGCATAACAAGTTTATGCATTTTAACTGAAAAAAAAAACTGGAGTAAATGAACTGTCAGCAGAAAAACAGGATATAGGCGGTCCTGTTATTTCATGGTTTGACTAACAGATTAATGTTTTATTGAGTAATTTATGGATGTCATTGGCTAAGATATACACAAGAGAGGAAGTCAACATGAACTGACATGACTCTTAAAATAAGGAAGTTAGAGAAGATCTACAGTACAAAAGTGCTCTGTTTAATGCACGCTTAGGTCAGTTCTGTTTTTTGATGACCATAAACCATTAATTCAACAAGGAACACTTCTTGACTTGTAGACAACTTTATCCTTGACCCGAGTGCAATAGCTATTGGACAGATCCTTTATTTACCACAGAGATGCTTGACTTGAGTGAGTGTCCACAACACAGGCTTATGACACTTTTTTTTTGTACAGTATGTTGCATCAATGGCCTACATTAACCTCTAATGACTAGACTGTTTATACTGATCATGAGCACTGAGCTTTTGTCTGTTATTTTCAATGATTCCCCAAAGGCAGACGCCTGTTTAAAGGAGCAGTTCAACCAAAAATAAAATATGGACTACAAATGCAGCTTGAACATTCTGTGAAACGTCTCCTTTTGTGTTTTACAGAAAAGAAAAAAAACAAAGTCATAAAAGTTTTAGAATGACATTAAGGTGAGTGAATGATGACCAAATGTTAATTTTGGGTTGAACGGACCCTGTAGCTTCTGTCATTGATTAAACAGAACGCTGTTTAGGGAAAATACAAAATCATGGAGGTGCTAAAGTAGTGCTACACACCTGCGGTGACTCGAGTTTCTGTTTAATACAATGAAGTGCAACATTCAGTGTTCCCAGTCCCACATGCAAACGATCACAGAGTCCTTGACCTTGGGCCTTATGTCAGGCCTGAAAAGGCACTCAGGCTTTTGGATGTAATCCTCTTTGCTGCTCACATGCAAACATGGTCAGACTGTCTCCTTTATGCTCTGGTCCGTCCCTCTACAGAACAACTCTACCAATGTCAATCCAAACCGCGTTCCCACAACATCCCAGTGTCCTGCTTCAATCAGAGCAAGTCTACGGTTACACAAGCAGACTGACTTATCAGAAATTCAAGAAATGAAAAAACCTGATATGCTAATCATTTCTTTGACACATTTAATCACTGCAATATTATAGGACGAGGAAAAAATATTAATAAAAACATAACTTGCTTGTTAAATGAAGGTCAGTTTAAAATAGCCAAATACTAGGAAAAGTGTCAAAATATAATTTAGAAGTGTGTGCTTAGGCTACATAAGATGCTAGCTATGAAATTAGCTTTAGCAAGGCTAGAGAATAAGCTGTTAGGCTACATACCAGCTTATGAGCTTCTTGTTACATTAAGGACTCTTTAAAACTGTCAGCAAAATATATTACTTGTGTGTATTTAAGATGTATAATGTACTAGCTTTGAAATTAGCCTTAGCTAACATACCAGCTTATTAGCATTTTGTTACATAAATGTCTCTTTAAAATTGTCAAAATACTACAAAAATTATGCTAGCTATGAAATTTGCAAGACAAGGGAGTGGGCCATTACATACCAACTTAGTGTTTTGTTACTGAAGTTCACTTTAAAATTGTCAAAATACTACAAAAGGCATGAAAATATAATTTAATTTTGTGTATTTAGGCTACATAACATGCTCAGTATGAAATTAGCCATAGCAAGGCAAGGGATCTTGGCCATTAAATACCAATTTTGCTATATGAAGGTCACCTTAAAACTGTCAAAATACTGAAAAGGTGAGGGAATATAATTTAATTGTGTGTTTAGGCGAAATAACATGCTAGCTATGAAATTAGCCTTAGCTAACATTCCAGCTTATTAGCTTTTTTGTTAGTTTTTGTTTGAAGGTCTCTTTAAAACTGTCAAAATGCTACAAAAAGTTTGAAAATGGAATGTAATTGTGTGTATTAAGCATGCTAGCTATGAAATTAGCTGTAGCAGGACAAGGGAGCCCATTAACTCTTTTGTTGTCACAATACTGCAAAAGTGAAAATATAATTGTGTGTATTTAGGCTACATAACATTCTAGCTATATACAATTAGCCTTAGCAATACAAGAGGGTCGGCTGTAACATACCAGCTTATTGGCTTTTTGTGAAGGTCTCTTCAAAACTGTTAAAATGTTACAAAAGTGTGAAAATTTATATTTATGCTATGTAACATAAAAATCACAAAATTGACAATTCTCCTGTGATAAGCTATTTGTACATTGCTGGATGCAGTTAGCAGATATTAAATACCCTGCTGGAAAAACAAACAAACAAACAACAGAACCATCACAGAAAGTTCTAATGGTTTCCACTACAAAAACCATTACAAACATTACAAACCATCAACCTTTAACCATTAAAACCATTATAAAATTGTATTGTGTTTTGGGACATATTCCATTAGGATTTATTGGTTTTAACAAGCCACCAATAGAAGGTGACCAATTACCAGTAGAGACCCACAGGGTCCAGTACAGTTTCCATTAAAACCAATACAAGTCCCATTATAACCAGTAAAACCAATAAAAATGTTGTAATAGTGTCTATTGTTTTTTTTCAGCAGGGTAAACTAGCGTTAAAGTGTATTTTCCCAAAAATAAGTTTCCGTATGTGCTAATCAAAGTTAAACACGATGTTTCACAGTTAAACAAACAGCTTAGCTGATAATGACTGAACCATCACGATCCAAAACAACATGTGCACATATGAAATGTCTCCAGTGACCTAAGGCAATCCTCCATAAACAAATACATGCAAGTAAATCAGAAATGGCAGCCAACCAAATCCTTAAGGATATTTCCTGCTTCCAAGGTCAGTTAATACCACAGCAGAGATAGAAGAACACAGAGAAGACCTGATTTAGGGATGCAGAACCTGGAATTAGCATGCTTGCTAATGTCAGGTGCCTCTATATGACGGACTTGCTTTTCTGACCCTGGACCATTTGAAAGTGCTCTGTTTAATCCTATATAACCGAGGCAAAATCTGTCGTGTGAGTTCTAAGTATCTGGCTAGACTCCATTCAGACTATAGCGAATTAAAACAGAAGTAAAACTTCCCAGTAAGGGAGCATCTTTGAAAACAATACACGATTAGCGCTATAATTAGCATTCTGCTGAAAAGTGTGAGCACAGGTGCGACATGCTTGTTAGCGAACTGTGGTTTTGTAAAATGAACTGATTAGACCACTTGATTGAATAACATTTGTCTAGGGCTTTGTCTGAAATCACTTCCATATACTTAGTGGACTATTTGAGGGAACAGCCTTTTGTAGCACTTAGTTCCATAATGCAAATGAATAACAAGTGTACTACCAGTGTACACTCAGATGGCGACCACAGCACTTCTACCACACTCAGTATCCAAATTTGCTCAAATGTTACTATATTAGTAATGTAATGTAGGAAATAGCGAGGCTACAGAAGGCGATTTCAGATTGGGCCTACAGCGTTGACATGAATACTAGCCTGCAACTTACAAAGTGCTACAGTTGACAGCTGAGTTCGCACTATAGTATGAATTATGTTAGGTGAAATAGTAGGCATTGTGCAATGCTAAAAGTTAAAATAGTAGTCCTAGTATTACATTTTCACATGACCTTGTCATTAGGGATGGGTCACGATGGATAGCTAGTTCATTAGTAAATTAATGACTTTTAAAAAATATATATATTTATCAATATGTTTATAAAATATATATATAAAATATAATGAATATTTTTATTATTGCTGTTTTTGTTTAATTTATTAATATTTTTATTAATTGTTACTGAATTTACATTATAATTACTGTTACATTTAAAATATTAAATGTTAAACATTTAATTATAATGTTGGCAGTTTACTGTGCTTTAGCTGTTTGCATGGTAAAACTCTGTCAAGTTGTGGCTTTAAATTAATTTCATGTAAATAAAATTAAGGTACCAGCACAAAAACGCAAAGTATTTTCTAATCATCGCCAAAATAAAAAATAATATTGAGATATCATTTTTGGTCAATATCACACACCGCTGGACTTACATCAGATGCTTAATTACTAAATCAAAATCAAAATTTGATTCAAAATCTTGCACATTTTGGCAAAAGTAATAAGTTATCCAAGTATTTCTTAATGTGCACAGTATACATATTTTATAAAAAAAATAAAATAAATAAATAATAGTAAGTAGCCTTTGTTTGTCAACTGCGTTTGACAAAACCACAGTACATTATGGGAAAATCAGGTTTACTTAAACTCCTAGTTTGATGGGTCAAATATGTCTCGTTCACATCACATACAATTAAACACATGGCACTTATCGACTGTTTCCCATGCTTCAACAATTAACGTTTTGACTATCCAATCACGTGTCGCCCTGATAATGTGTTTGACATTGCACGAGAAAGCACCTGCATTTTATTCCTGCTGCTTCTAGAAGAACAAAAAGTTCAAAGTTCACAGGCTGAGTCGTCGTCTGAGAGAGTGCTATGTTTGGCTGATAAATCCACTTAAGGATTTCCTCTCCTCCACACAGACAATCACCTTATTATGTGTCTCCAGTGATCTCATAGAGAACAAAACTTGATCCCTCTTAAAGGAACAGTTCACCCAAAAACGAAACTTCTATTGTAGTTATTTTGTTTCTGTTGAGCATGAAAAGATTTTTTAACAGTTTGAAACAGTGAGTTTTTTTTATTTAGCAATAGTCAACAATCTATGCTAACCTTAACGTAACAAGATGGTTGTGGAATTTTAATGGTTATGAGCTGTTACTGTAAAGGTTGAAGGTTTTGTCCTGGTAGGGAACTAACACGTGATCGACCTCACAGTCCTGTTGCATCATAATGGTGCCCTTGATCAAAGCCTGTCACTTTAAGAACGGCCCAGGAGTCTCTATAATTAGTGTACTGTATTATTACGGTCTGCTAAATTACATCTCAGAGTCCCCAATAAGCTAATTTATGTCACTATGAAAAATGGTTTTAGCATTACTGCATGTAAATGTCTGTCTCACACAGGAAAATGAATGACATTTATGACTGTTCCAAATATGTAGCTTTACTCCCTGCTGAAAAAAACAATAGAAACCATCACATGAATTCTAATGGTTTCCACTACAAATACAAATGAAGGTACAAACATCAACTTTTAACCATTAAAACCATTTAAAAATGGTCTCCTGTAGTGTGTTTTGGGACATGTTCCATTAAGATTTAGTGGTTTTAACAAGCCACCAATAAAATGCAACAGATTACCAGTAGAGACCAACGGGCACCAATACAGTTTCCATTAAAACCAGTAAAATTCCATTTATAACCAGTAAAACCATTACAAATTCTGTGAAGGTTTCTATTGCTTTTTTTTTCAGCAGGGCTGTTGGATATTCCAAGTGAATTACTAATACACCACGGTTTAATGTTACCAATAAACATAGATCCCTATTTAGTTTCCAATTACAATGGTTGTAGGTAAAGAATATATTAGACCTGCATTGCAAGGTCTATTAACATCCCTTCTACAAAGTATTAGCTTGCTAAGCTAAGCCCACTTCCCCCAAATCATATATTTCTCTCCTTGCAGCTTAGCCGACCGAGATTAGCATGCTAAACCTCGTTTCAGTGAATTTAAAGATTAAAGATTAAGAGCTTTTGTGTTAATACCTCTCATAAAACTTAGTTAGCCAACTAGAAACACTCTGTTTGTCCCATTCAGAGTTAATTGAAAGGTCTATAATATCAGTTGAAAGCTAATCGGTTAGCATTAGCATTCATGTCACTGGACAAAAAGGTGTTTATGTCCATAATGTGTGGATGGATTTACTGTGATAACCAGCTAAACCTTGACCACTTGGCTTGTTGACCGACTTTTCTAGTGAGGGTGTATTGTTGATGTTAGCAAAATGGCTGAAATGGCTTACAGCATCTATAAATTACCTCATAATTTACTGCAGTATTACATTGTAAAATGACTTGATGTGTCCTTACACAGTTCAGTGAGGTTTTTGGACAGTTTAAACTTTTTTCATTAACATTTTCCAATTTAAGCAGTGTTTAACTATGCACAACTCAATGCTACGATGCTAAAATACTGCAAGCGAGTTGCTATGTGGTTGCTAATGTGTTCTAATGGGTTTTTACCTCAGTGTTATCCAGTTTTTAGCATGTTCTTGATGGGCTAGTAAAAAAAAATCACCTAGTAGTCCACCACCTCCTAGTCGCCCTGCTGAACAGACCAGCTAAAACCAGCCTAAGCTTGCTGGCTTTAACCTGGAAGTAGCTGCCTGATCAGCTGGTCTCCCAGCCTGACCACCTAAAGAAGTGGTTAAAACCCCTCTAAAATCAGCCTGCAAATGACCAGACTGGAAGACCAGCTGAAACTAGCCAACCAGCATAGCTTGTTTTGGGGGTTTTTTTTGGAGGGGGGGTTTCAGCAGATGTATAATATTTTGGTCTCTATATATGCCTTGGATCACTCCTCCAATAAAAGTCTATTTGGTTTTTAAGTGAAAATCAATCAGCAGGAGTAAGTATGTTGTAGGTGTGGACTGAGGGATTCTGTTAGGACATGCACCCATCACTGCCTACTGCGTAATGATGCACTGGAGGCACCAATCTATCATGGTTACCATAGCGGGCCAACTCCCTGTGGCCCAATCCAATTGGCAGTCTAGCACTTCACCAAGAGCCAGGTAAACCAGTGGAATAACAAGCATGTGTTTCACTGCATGATGCTATATAGGTTTAAACTCTTATGTGTTTGTCTTTTGAGGAAATTATTTGCCTAAAATCACAATAGAATGACCAAATGAAAAATGTTTGAACATCTATGTATCACTGTGGTATGTTGAGGGTTTAAATGCCCTTTAAAAAGATACGTTTGAGCTTTTTAAAATAGGATTGTGACCTCAAAAGAACAAAGAAGGCTAAAAATGTACTTAATCAAAGCCTCTATGAAGTCAGAAACCGAGTGGACACAGTTTGCATTGACAATTGAATTGAAACCAATATGAAAATGATCAACCGCAGTTTACAAACTCACCTCACATTCATTTGTATCTCAGAGACAGATAGTTTGCTTTACAATTGGATGCTTTCGGTCTGTTTTCCTAACAATTCTCCAGCAACACTGGTTTGCATTGTAGATTATTCTCATTTAAAAATAAAAGTTTGCAAATATTGTCTTTCTATTCAGGATTAAATACTCAAAATCCTGTCAATGTATATCAAGCATTTATGAGACATCATTTAAAAGGCTGAAAATGGTGTTAAAAAGAAAGACATCTTGAGCTGTTGGTCAGATAGCACTACATACAGTAGATATAATACTGCATTAATGCTTATAATGAAGTAAATTACTGTACATATAATAAAATGCAAATGTAATGATGGTTTTCTCCAATTGAAAGTTTAGAGCATTCATGCATGTATGACCTATGACCTGTTTTGACTCTTGCACATCTTGGCCAATTAATTTCCATGTTGTTTTTCATGATTACTTGAAAAGGATTTTAAATATTACACAACTGGGCGAATTTCCAAGGAACTTCAGGAACCCAAGCTTGGAAATAATATATTTATGTAATTATACAGTGGGGTCTAAAAGTTTTTAGAACACTAATGAAACTGCATAACAAGTTTATGCATTTTAACTGAAAAAAAAAAAGTATGAATTTGGTGATTTCGAAGCATTTGGCCCACTTCTGCAGCACTTTAGACGAACTCTACAAATGCAAAACATAATGATCATGTCCAACAAGATCTGAGAAGAGCTTCTTGTGTTTGAGTAGAACATCTGACATTGCACAGGTCAGTGTCACAAATTTGTTTACATTTGTTTAGTTTTTTCTTCGTTTTTGGACCTCTCTGTACTTAGTATACACAAATCTCCAGTAAAACCGCCCATAGTACTCTGCACAAGCACTCACAACATCTAGCCGATGAAATACTACTAAGTACTAAAATGCCTATTCAGTGTAGAAATTTCCCATGACCTTTCCATGTATGGATCGTTTTGAAGTTCCCTTATATGTTTTAGGGTTTTCCATGATCTTAGGTTGTCTTTAGAGTGGACGTGATGATGGATGGGAGTGCTAAAGAACCAAAACATGGTGACTGAAATGTCTATTCAGTATGGTGGTCATGTTTAGGGCCTGACGTACGTGCAGTATGTGATCTAACAGGTGGCTGTAAGCGGAGAGAGCTTGACAGGTGTCATTTAGGGTAACATAGCTGACATACTTTTATGTGTGAGCAGCAGTAAATAAATATAAGAACGTCATCAGATGCCAATGCCATCTTCAAACGAGTGGAATCCTATCCTTAGAACATCACAGAAAATCAACCCCTAAAACTACTAGGGTCACACTGGACGTGCTGTTTACAATGTTTTAGATTTCAGTTGTACATTAGTTTAAGAACAACAGATTGTAGTTAGATGTAACAGATGGACAAATTAATTAATATATCTGAAATAAAAATAGAGATCTGTCTATACAACATATATCAATCCATTCATACATCTATCAGTCCATACATCTGTCTATTTATTCATCCATCTGTCTGTTTGTGCATCTGTCTGTCTGTTCATCCATCCATCCTTTTGTCTATCTGTCTATCCATCTGTCTCTCCAACCGTCCAGCCATGCATCCATCCATCCATCAGTCCGTCAATCAATCCATCCATCCATCCACCAGTCCATCCATTGATCTTCAGGTATCTATCAATCAGTCTGTCTATCTATCCATCCATCCATCAATAAGTCCATCCATCCTTCTGTCTGTCTGTCCATACAACCATCAGTCCATCCGTTTATCCATTCATCCATCTGTCAGTTTGTGTGTCTGTCCATCCATCCTTTTGTCCATCTGTCTGTCAACCCATCTGTCTCTCCCACCGTCCGTCCAACCATCCATCCATCCATCCAGCCGTCCATCCACCAGCCCATCAGTCCATCCATCCATTCGTCCATCAGTCCATTCATCCATATATCCATCCATCTGTCCATTCGTCCATCCAGCCGTCCGTCCATCCATCCACCAGCCCAGCAGTCCATCCATCCATTCGTCCATCAGTCCATCCATCCATCCATTCGTCCATCAGTCCATTCATCCATCCATGAGCCCATCAGTCCATCCATCCATCTGTCCATTCGTCCATCCAGCCGTCCGTCCATCCATCCACCAGCCCAGCAGTCCATCCATCCATTCGACCGTCAGTCCATTCACCCATCCATCCGCCCATCAGTCCATCAGTC
This sequence comes from Sinocyclocheilus rhinocerous, assembly GCF_001515625.1. Classification (NCBI taxonomy): domain Eukaryota; kingdom Metazoa; phylum Chordata; class Actinopteri; order Cypriniformes; family Cyprinidae; genus Sinocyclocheilus; species Sinocyclocheilus rhinocerous. The sequence continues at coordinate 484,886 of NW_015656265.1, forward strand.
CATCCATATATCCATCCATCTGTCCATTCGTCCATCCAGCCGTCTGTCCATCCATTTCACCAGTCCGGCAGTCTATCCATTCATTCGTCCATCAGTTCATCCATACATACATCTATCCGTCCGTCCACCCATCCATCAGCCCGTCAGTCCATCAATCCATTTAATCTATCTGTCTATCCATCAGTCCATCTATCCATCCATCTGTCCATCTGTTCATCCATCCATCATCCATCCGTCCATCTATCAGTACATCCTTCCGTCCATGCATCCATCCGTCTGTCTGTTTGTCCATCCTTTCTAGCATTTATTTTTAAGGTATATTCATTGCATTTATTTAAGGCATGTGGCCTTGCTCCAATATTCAGTCAAAAGAAGCTCCCAGTTTTTTCAGAAACAAATGTGTCACAGGGCGACATCATGTGCAAATCCTCCCTGCTATCAAATTCAATTTCATGTAACATTTCATTTTTTTATTTATTTGTGTATTTTTGGACTCCAGTGGCTTAAACTAGATTATGATTCAGCAGAATGGCAGAAAAGCCGGGATTGTCACACAGGGCCCAGAGAGGAGAAAGCACAATTGAACAGAAGAACAGTGAACAGCCCAATGGCAGCACACGTGCCCCTGCATAACCAGTTACATAATGCAGTGACCCACTGCAGCTCGCGGCATACCTCCAATAGATGATACACGCCTCAACATGCATCAACACATTTGCAGGATCTGGCTGCGAATGCATCTCGTAATTTTTCGTGGGATTTCTGTACTGAATGATCAATGTGAAAAGACTGAGCAGGTCAAACAGGGTCAAGTACAGAAACATTGATCATTTCCATGTAAGGGGTAAATTGCGACATGGTGGTTGTGTTTTTATGCTGCTGCTGCTCTATGTTCTCCCTGGTGTCTCTGGCTTGCAAATCAGTCTGTGAATCAGCAACTCTCCATGCAAATAAATGCAAATTGTGCAGTAGTGTGCGCTCTCGGTCGGGCCTCTGGTGTTACGTATTAATTTGTCTGGACTAGATTGTTACAATTTTCATTGGTTCTGTTTGTTTATACTTTCGATTTATACAGTACTTCTAGATGGAGTGAGAGTTACTATTGAAACGAGATTTGAAGAGCACATCTTTTCAATGTCACAGTTAATGAGACTTTTTGTTTTGTTTTCTGCAAAGCTGTGTTCATTGTAAATTAGGCACAGCTGTTTTTTTTTTTTTTTAAGTGTGTATTTTTTGATTTTTAAAACATTAAATAGGTCAAATACTTTCTACTATCATTGTGTAATATTTTTGTTTTAATATACCTTCTACTCCATTTTTTAGACATTCGGCCATTTAACCTAAAATCCTCGAAGTGCTAAAATGCAACTCATTTCTGAGTTTTGGCCTACAAAAATATGTCATCCTTGCAGCACTCTATAAGCAGAGGCAACTACAGTATAAGCAACCAATTTTATATATAAGAGCTAAAAGACCTATTTTTGTAATACCTTTAATCAGTCACTAAGGGAACTTTACTCCCCAATATAAATGTAAGACAAATCTGATTTGGTTAAAGGTCATAACCTAATCAGTTTAATGAATGCCTCTCAATTAGTCCTCTCATGCCTCATCAGAGGACTAATTGGCTTAAAAAAAAAACTTTCTAGAACATTCTGGACCCAATCAAACAAGCCACTGGGCACTTGTCCCAGCCGTCTGTCCAATTATTTGCTCAAATTAGTCCTAAACAGGTCACTGGAAGGTTTAACAAAGTGTCCCACTGCTTGTTATAAGTAGTTTTCCCCTGTCGAATTAATAAGGGACAGAAACGTTCATAGTTATGACGTTGCGTAAAATCAGGACTATGTTGACTATGTCTTTGATCATAATTCGTGATAACTTCAAAATGTATCTCAATTCAAAATCCTGGTTGCGAAAAACATTTAGACCATATTTGAAAGCTCTGGAACAAAGACATTGGTTCAATAGTTTATGCTTATTAAATTTAATCTGTACTAAATAGATACCAGCACATTTGAGAATTTTATTGCACAGCAATAAAATCACTTTAGATAACAGCATCTGTCAAACGTGTAAATATAAATGCTTCGCACACAAACGAGCAGTTGTCGCTGTGTGACATTTTCATGGGTTCGGTTTACACCGCTCTTAAGACTCGGTTTGCTATTTATAGCATGCTATCTTTAGTTCAACAACACTGTAAAAGAACAAAAGATCTTTATAGATTTGAGGAACGCATTTAAGTGTTTTCATAAGCCTGTTTTCATTTGTTGCTAGTTGCAGGCCTATCTATCATGCAAGGGTCTGATCTTTCATACAAAAATCGCACAATTTGCATCAATTCCTCTTGGAGCGTCCATTATTCTAGACGGACTGCTGCCTTGAGTCAACATTTGTACAATCAAATAGTTGTTTTTTGGAACGGCACAGCTAGTGGTTTTCGCAAAATACATTCCAGGCATTATTGTGGACGGAGCGTATGAACTGGAGAAGACCAACACTTCTGCTGACAGATGCTGGCTCCGTCGCTTGGCACGCGGCCTCACATTCAGAACCTGTTGATAGCTGAATGGAATTTACAGGTTGTTGGTTTTCCTTTGATGCTAAATTTAAATGTTCTTCTTGGTAAAACTACCTTGTGGACGGTCCATATTTTAGGGCCAATAAATGCGAGGGCCCAAAATAGCCCTGCTTGTGCCTGTATTTCTCCTCAGCGTGAAATTAAACTTTGCATGCATGCCTACCATAAAATGAAATTATTAGACTTGGCGCGGCTTCTCTTCCCTGTGGGATGGTATTTGAGGAATAAAACATGCTCTTATTCTTCTCTGCTCTGTAGAACGGGATCTGGAGGCCTGTTTTTTGTGGGAACAGTCGTGGCCTTCTTACATTTCTGTCAAGTGAAGGTTTCCTAGTGTCTCTTTATTACAGTGCTTAATAAATGTGTTTCTTCTGCATCATCTGAAGCCAAAAACTCCCATAAAGTAACCAATGCAATTTTCTCATTGGTTAACATGTTTTCTCTTAGGGTATTTACTCAGACTTTCTTTTTTTGGGGTCAATGGCATACTTTTCATCTGGATTTATTAATATATTCAAAAATATGTAATGAAATCTATGCAATTGAAAATGATACGCATATTTATTTATTTATTTTTTCAAATCATTTTTAAGGGGCAAAATCTAAAAAATGTTAAGTTGATACAAATGTCCTGATAGTAATATGAAATTCTGAAACCATAGTAGATTGACAATGTTGTATCATTATTTTAAACAAACAAACAAATAAGCAGTATATTAACTAAATTGATTTGCTTATTAAGATTACAAAGATTATTATTTTTGTCAAATCAAAGTCATGTGGTGTTAAATAAATAACTAAATAAATAAATAAATAAAACAAAATTGATGCACTTATTTTTTCAAAGATTTACGTGGGCCAAATCGAAGTCATGTCATGCACAAACAAACTAACAAATAAATACATACATACATACATACATACGTACGTACATACACATACACAGTGTAAATTAACAAAATATATTCACTCATTAATATTTTAAAGGTTTTGTGGGACAAATCAGTCATGTAATACAACAACAACAACAACAACAACAACAACAACAACAACAACAACAACATAAATAAATAAATAAATAAATGTTAAACACTAAACAAAATTCATGCACTTTTTTTATTTTTTCCAAAGATTTTTGTAGGCCAAATCGAAGTCATGTCGCGCACAAACAAACACACTAACTAACTAACTAACTAACAAACAAACAAATAAATACATTAATACATACATTGTATACATTAACAAAATATATTCACTGATTAATATTTTAAAGGTTTTTGTGGGCCAAATCAGTCATGTAATACTAGAACAACATACATAAAATAAAATAAAATAAAATAAAATAAAATAAAATAAAATAAAAATGTTAAGCACTAAACAAAATTGATGCACTTTTTATTTTTTCCAAAGATTTTTGTAGGGCAAATCGAAATTATGTCGCGCACAAACAAACAAACGAACAAACAAAAAAAAAAATACATTCATAGTATACATTAACAAAATATATTCACTCATTAATATTTTAAAGATTTTTGTGGGCCAAATCAGTCATGTAAAACAACAACAACATTAGCCAAACAAACAAACAAACAAACAAACAAACAAACAAACAACAACAAACAAATGTTAAGCTCTAAACAAAAGTGATGCTCTTATTATTTTTCAAATATTTTCGTGGGCCAAATCGAAGTCATGTGGTGCAACCAACATTCAGAAACATGCAACAAAAAAAAAACAGGAGACAACATCACAGAGATGACCCTGCTGACCAATGACTGTGTCGATGTCAATACATCACTTAAAATATCTAATAACTGCACCTTCTTGAAAATTTCTCTCTTTGCATTCCTCAAAAGTCAGACAGGTTTGAAACAACATGAGGGTGAGTAAATGATGGCAGAATTTTCATTTTCAAGTGAACAAACTCTTGTGGTTTGGTAGTTGGTTTAAGACTTTGCATGATCCAAATAACCATAATCCAAATAACCAAATGTATTTATTTATTTGTTTATTTGCATAACCATTAGGCCACGACTTCACGACGGGAAGTCGTGGCCTAATGGTTAGAGAGTCGGACTCGTAACCCAAAGGTTGCGGGTTCGAGTCTCGTACCGGCAGGGATTGTAGGTGGGGGGAGTGAATGTATAGCGCTCTCTCCCACCTTCAATACCACGACTGAGGTGCCCTTGAGCAAGGCACCGAACCCCCAACTGCTCCCCGGGCGCCGCAGCATAAATGGCTGCCCACTGCTCCGTGTGTGTGTTCACGGTGTGTGTGTGTTCACTGCTGTGTGTGTGCACTTTGGATGGGTTAAATGCAGAGCACTAATTCCAAGTATGGGTCACCATACTTGGCCACATGTCACGTCACTTTTATAAGAGTTGGCACGAAATGCAAACAATTCCATTAGACCACGCAAGAAACCTGAAAACCAGACACTCAAAGATCTCCGCACTTCATTGCACAATGCAAAGCCAGTCCTAGTGAAGTACTTCATACCAAGTCTCAAATTGCCAACCATCAGCATTCAGTCAAAAATGGTTTGTTTGCTTTCAGAAAGATCCCACAATTACCTCAAGATTACACATTGAATCAAAGCACTACTGACCCACATCTGTAATCTGTTATGCACCGATAAATGCTATTAAGTAGCATCTGTAATGTTTTGACACAGTTCAATTGCCTTATTGACCCTCTTCCGTTGTTTGACTTCAGCCAAAGCAATGGATAACTTGGATAACTTGAAGTTTAGGCCGCAATATACTTTGAGTGTGGGATTTTTTTTGATTTGCAAAAGCACAAATAATTGGTCAGTAGCTTCAATCTGTAAAAACCTTTCCATTTTTACACCACCATTATCATATGACCTATTTCGAGTGCACTTCCCTCAGATAAGGGCCCTTGATGAGTGTGCTCTTATCGGCTCCATTGCCTTTTACAGTGTTCACAGTCCTCCATTCTGTGAGCACTTCACAAGCCCTGTGAGCCCACGCTGGTCACATATCTCTGGACGGAGAGCCGTGACCTCCGGTCTTGCCACGGGACCCTTATAAGGTGACTCTGTGTGACAGCTAGTGTTACCTGCTGCTGGTCTCTGTAGTGAAGTAGGGAAGTGATTTGTGCTGGCAAACAGGAAGGGAACTAAAATAATGATTTAGGAAAAATCCCAAATGAGTTCTCAGTAAAGGTCAGACCGTGAGGCAGTGAGATCAGACATATTTTGTGTAAAATATTACACAGAAGGGATCTATGATCCATTGCGTGGACACAACAACAAAACACGTGGAAAATACCTTTCATGCTAAAAAAAAATAAAATAAATTTAAATACTTACCTAATTTATTCATAAATATTAATAATTTAACAACAACAAGTTTCTTACTAAATGATCCTAATATATTATCATAAAATGTTAATTTATTAAAAAATAAAAAATAAAATAGTAAAAATATTTAAAGTATGTATACATGTTTAAAATTTAACAACAGACTTCTTTTTTAAATAATTTTAAAGGAGACATATTATGCCCCTTTTTACAACATGTAATATAAAGTGCAGCCAATGATAGAACAGTTAGCATGCTTTGCTCAAACTTTCGCCATGGCATTACACCGTTGTCGCTTGCGAAAACACAATAACGGCGCCTTGGGTAGAAACTTACAGATTAAGGGGCGGTAATATTATAATGAGATCCCTTTGCCACATCACCAAGGGAGCGAAATCAGACGCGCTCGTTTTCTCAGATGCTTGCAGAAAAAGGCTTACCAAAACAAAGTTACTGGGTTAACCCTTTTCACGTTTCCTTGGTTGGTAGATGAACCGGGCCACTGACTATAGCACTTAAAACCTGGAAAAGTCAGATTTTCATGATATGTCAACTTTAAATTAAATTAAATATCATTAAATTAAAGTATTACTAAATTAAACATTATTAAAATGTAATTATGGAACTGTTAATGATAATAGCAACAACAACATCATAAGAACATTTGTTATTAAATTGTAATTATTAAAATAATAACATAACATACATAGTAATAACAATAAGAATAATAAGGAATAATATTAAATTATAATTATTACATTGCAACTACCACTACTACTACCACCACCACCACTACTACCACTACCACCACCACCACTACCACTACCACCACCACTACTACTACTACTACTACTACTACTACCACCACCACTACTACCACTACTACTACTACTACTACCACCACCACTACCACCACCACTACTACTACTACTACTACTACTACTACTACTACTACTACCACCACTACTACCACTACTACTACTACTACTACTACTACTACTACTACTACTACTACTACTACTACTACTACTACTACTACTACTACTACTACTACTACTACTACTACTACTACTACTACTACTACTACTACTACTACTACTACTACTACTACTACTACTACTACTACTACTACTACTACTACTACTACTACTACTACTACTACTACTACTACTACTACTACTACTACTACTTCTACTACTACCACCACTACTACCACTACCACTACCACT
>NW_015656265.1:492056-508462 GCF_001515625.1 Sinocyclocheilus rhinocerous
TTTTGTAATTAAATTTTAATTATTATTATTATTATTATTATTATTATTATAAAGAACATGTATCCTTACTTACATATTTCTACTTCTTTTTTAACAACAGTTAAATGATGAATAACAATAATTCATAGAATTATAAATAAATTATATTAAATTATAAATATTATTATAAATAATAATATGATATATACTATAATAATCGTTATAATAACAATCCATTTTATGGGGAACATTCATACTACCTTTCTAAATGTAGATAATTAAAAATAATTATAAAATCATTAAAACAAAGCCACAAATAATAATTTCCTAGTTACTTACATGGCTGCAAACCCTGTTTTTTCGATGATATTTAATTGGCCCTGATGAATGGCACGTGCTGGAATTCAGATCTCTTACATAATCAGTTGTGCTAGCAGGCCAAGACACATTTAGCCAGTCTTTTATCTGCATATTGTTATAATCACAGGCTCTTTACCAGCACACTCCTTCTGAAATCACTTCACGGAACATATGCATATCTGTTAGTCTTCAGCCTGAGGAGTCACATGACAGATCGGTACACCATATTCTCCATGTTTTATACTTCAGTGACAGTGGAGTCTTTGCTGTTCCTCTGAGGATAATGCTACTTCAACAGATTAAGCTGGAAATAGATGAGGTTTCTGAAAGGCTGCCCACCCTCATATTGTTGTTTCTTATCAGCTGCTGGCAGTCTCTATATCTCCCCTCTGGATCTACTTCAACTTTCCATTTCAGTCCTCCATCCTCCACTAGCTGAAACCTCTACATTTTCTCTAAAAACTCTGCCTGGAATAGGAATGAAGAGACAAAAACAATGACGAGCTGTCAAAAAATGGCTGCGGCGTGCCAAACGTACAGCACAAGGGAGAAAAAGTCTGCTTCAAACGCCAGCTGAGACCTGTCAAAACAAACTTACTCTGCCTGCAACACCATGATGATATTACACAGGATATTAACAGAAACCCTGACAAAGAACTGAATTATTTGATTGCGGTTTCATGTTGTTACACTGAAAATGTTATACTTCACTCCAGTTTTAGGGAGTAACTAGTTACATGTAACTACAAAATAATTACAAAATAAATGTAACTGTAATCCTTTACCAGTGTTGGGAATTAACTACATGTAACTAAGGTCCAACAAATTCAATGGTTTTGCAGCATTTTGGTGTATTTGAACCCTTTCCAACAATGACTGTATGGTTTTGAGGGTTAAAACTTTTTGAACTTGAAGATCAGGGTAAATTTAACTTATTTTGTCTTCTGGGAAACATGTAAGTATCTTCTGAAGGGCAGTACTGAATGAAAAAAAAAAAGATATTTAGGCAAAATAAGAAAAATGTACACATCTCCATTCTGTTCAAAAGTTTTCACCCCCGGCTCTTAATGCATGTTTTTTCCTTCCGGCGCATCGGTGAGCGTTTGAACCTTCTGTAATAGTTGCATATGAGTCCCTCAGTTGTCCTCAGTGTGAAAAGTTGGATCTCAAAATCATACAGTCAATGTTGGAAAGGGTTCAAATACACAAAAATGCTGCAAAACCAAAGAATTTGTGGGAGCTGAAGGGTTTTTCTGAAGAGCAGCAGGCAATTTAACTGTTCAGGACAAACAAGGGACTCATGAACAAACTATCAATAAACAAAAAACACAGCTGTGGATCATTCAGGTAACAACACAGTATTAAGAATCAAGGGGATGTAAACTTTTGAACGGGGCCATTTTTATAAATTCAACTATTATTTTCTCTTGTGGACTATATTTAAACATATTTTATGTGCAATATCTTATTCAGGTCAGGACTAAATAAACAATAACATGCATTTTGTATGATCCCTCTTATTTTGGTAAAATAATTAACATTTTCTGCAAGGTGTATGTAAACTTTTGACAACTGTATATACGTTCCTAAAATGTAGTTTATTATGATAAATTAATTGGCATATCATGTCATGAACTAATTTGAATTGACTGACAGACCTAACTTTTTATGAAGAATGTCTTCTTTATCAACAAAAAAGCTGTACATTTCTTCTACCTAATAATTCGGAATATTATGTAACTTTTATGAACGTAAAATGCAAGTAATTTATTAATTAAACAAATGAACCATATCATTATTTTTATGATTAAGAGCAAATTTGCTTGCGTTAGTCGAATATATGCCTGTGGTATCTCCTGCTCTTCATTAAGGGTTTTTGACGGTGTTTTGCTGTTCTTGTTCAGTCTCTCGGACATAATGACTGCAATAGTTTACTGCCGTTCCTCTGAATGTGTGCAGGATTGCGGTTAATAGGATACTTCTGTTTCCAGGTTCTCCTAGGACGTATTAAAGGGAACAGTTTAGGTATGAGCACTTCAAACAGGCTGGACGGTTCGGGCCCGTCTGCTCTGAATCCTGGGAAATGAAGAAAACCCTCATTATGCCCCAGAGGTTTGGATGGGTCATTTGATCCGTCTCCTCCGCTTTGTACAGAACAGAAAGACATGGTTGTTATTGAAGCGGAGTCGAAAAATAACGATTATAATTCCAGGCACCATATATTTCACTATTTTTCCTTGTAATTCAAAGTGATGGACTTGCCATGAATAATAGAAGTGAAAGCGACCATCAGATTTCAGCATGAGAGCTCTTGAATATCTCCTTCAGGTTTCCTAGAAAAACTTCTGTGGAGTCTGCAGCGAGAGACGCGCTAATTGTCTTATCAGCGGGAGGCAAGCTATTGGTTTTGGCAGGCAGCGTTTCGGTTTTGTATTGTGCAAGAGCAGGCGAGCGCTGGGCCTAAAGTCAAAGCCTCTAATAGAAAGAAAAGAGTTTAGCCAGTCGCTGCGGCCAAAACAGGAAGGAATGTTCGTTTCAGATTCCAGAACTGGGTGTTGGATGCAAAGGCCTTGAAACCAGGACATGAAATATTTTAGCACCATTAATGCTAATACTGTTATGACTGGTTTCGTTAAATGTGTAAATTTTGAATTTGATTAAAATGAGACTAAAAGATACCAAAAATGGTTGCATTCACCCACGAGCTGTTCCAAATCCACATGACTTACTTTCTTCTGTTGAGCACATAATGAGATGTTTAGCAGAAAGTGCATGCTGCTCTTTTCCACATAATGAAAGTTAACGCAGATTAAAGGTGTGAAGCAATAAGAGTGCCCACAATAGATAAAAGGAAAATATGTTAAACACTGCTTCATGTGGTTTTGAACCACAAATTTCTTTCTTTTTGTTTTCTTTTTTTTTTTTACAAATATCAAAACATTATTATTATTACTAATTTAGGGGGTTGTACCACATGACACCGAAAACATTAGTATAACAACTTCATTATTTTCAAAACGTTTTTACATGTATTTTTAAAGTAACATTTTTTAGCTATTATTTCTTTCTTTTTGTTTTCTTTTTTTTTTTACAAATATCAAAACATTATTATTATTACTAATTTAGGGGGTTGTACCACATGACATTGTATAACCTGTCTTGAACTAATTTTGCCTTCAATATAAAGATTAATAGACTTGCTGACCTTGGCAAACAGTCATGAGGGAATGCAGGTCTCTTCTCTATGATATAATTTCCCCTGTATTTTGGTTGGACCACATGACTTTGATTTTGTGGACAAAAGTTTAAAATATTTCAAATATTAGTTCAAATATTAATAAGCAGTTTTGTTTTTTTATTTGCATGTTATATGCATCAACATGGAAATTTTGGTCAATAGCGATAACCTTTTTATTTGTTTGTTGTTTGGAAGCTGATAACTGATATATTGGCTTCATAAATATAAAAATTTCAGGACTTTTTTCTTCATCATGAGATTAGAAAAGTTTCTCCACACTGACATTTTTCTTTTATATATTAAATAGAATTAATATATAAAAACACTAGAAATAATATACTCATATGTAAACTAAATGTAATGTCTTTGAGCACTTTTTTAGCACGTTAATTTCAATTAAATGAAAATGTATTATATTTTACATTTATATTAAATGTATTATCTAAAGCGGAACTTTAGAGTGCGAGGACAGTTTTTTTTTTTTGTAGTTTAGATTTTAAATACACTACAAGTGTGTATTTAATACAATCAAGCGCACTTCTTATTAAGGGTAAGATGTCATACAAATTTTAAAAAAAATGTAAAAGAATAAAGCTTCTTTTCTTGTATGCTGACTATTAAGAACAGAACATACAGAAACAGCCTTCCTTGACCAACCTGGTTTCGAGTAACCTTGCTCAAGGGCGCGTAGGTGACAGCAGGATTGCTATCCAAGTAACTCTATAGTTCCTAGGTCTCCCCCACTTGGAATTGGACCTTCAGCCTTTGTGTTAGCATGCCAGAGCCACCCTTACCCTGCCTCCACCTTAGCTTCTCAGCCTGTCATTCATAAGGTTCAAAGAGTCTTAATGGATCATATCTTCTAAGCTGACATTTATGTGTCAGTGGGCCAGCATAGGGAGGAGGTGGTCAAAGTCTGTACTAACTCACTATTAGGTCATCGACAGAAGCAGAGGTGAAATAAAAAAAACATATTTTAGAGCAGACATTCTTAGATTCTACTTCAGGAAGACATGCTAGTATCAGAAAACTGTGGTATGTAGCCGTAAACGGTCATAAAATTGATAGTTTGCAGTCATAACTTCCTGCTTCAGTGAATGCAACTACTTTTGCATTGATGTTTGCTGGTTTACATGATTCATTTGAGCTTGCATTCCATTCTTCTCACAGAAACATGCTCACTCGACACTTGCTGACTCCGAGTTAGCCTGTTTTAAAGGTGAATTAGAGTATTGGCTCTGACAGGAGTGGTGAATCATGTCTAGCGTCCTGTAATCTCCCTGAGAGGATCTCCTCATTAGGTAAGACAAGGTCGCTCCGCCGACACCCGGCAGAGGCACGGTCAACACGTGCAACGTGCCTTATCAGCTGTGGAAATTTACCCTCAGCATGCCTGTTGCCAAACAAACAGAGCAAAAAAAGCTAGGCTCATTTGTAGTGGGTGTCAAAACAAACCGGAGCATGTTGGGCAAATCATGGACACAAGTTCACGTCTGTGCTTGTTCATTTCATTCGTGTGCATACCAAACCAGATTGCATACTATAATAAAACATTGGCTCAAAAAATAGCATAAGTTTGGGGCGGGACTATCTGTTTCTCTGAGCAAATACAGACAAAAGCTTGTTTGAAAATATAGTCATTTTTGCAATTCTATTTGGTGCTATATATACACACTTCGCCTTCAGTCTAAATATCCATGTTCAGCAAACAAGAACAGCAATGACTTCCTACAGGTTGTGTTATAGCTTTGGGCCACTTGCTCAACAGCAGAGCTTGGTGGAGAGCCAGAGTCATGGCTAGCGACTTCTCATCTGGCAGTGTGCCGAATTGCAAGAGTGCAAAATGAAGATATACTTAAAAAAAAAAAACTATCAGTTTCATATTAACTTAATGTTTTGAATTAAACAATAACACAAGAAGCAGTCAACGGAGACAACTAGAGGGTAAAAACATATTGCATTATATAATAAAAATACAAACCATGGTGCATCTTTGTAGGGCCACATTAACACAGAGGCATTAAGATGTTTATTTACATATATATATATATATATATATATATATATATAGCTTAAATAAAGTAATTTAACAGGCTATATTATAATATATAAACATAATTGTTTATGTAATATATTAATTACTAAATATCCATGTTTCGTATAATAATAATAATAATTATTATTATTATTATTATTATGCTTATATTATTATACAGAAAATATAATACAATTAAATATAATACAAAATTTGAATAATTAGCCAATGGAAAACAAAAAAAAGATTATTAGGGGATGCATCAAGTTATGTTTGACAATAAATAAATAAATAAATACTTTCTAATTTTATTTTAAACACAATCTATTTGTTTGTTTGTTTGTGACATACTGTACTTGATTATGCTAATAAACACATTTGGTATAGCATGGGAATTGGTAATCCAAATATAATGGATTTATCCAACACTCTTGTGTATTTCACCTTTATCTATAGCAGTGGTTCCCTCCCATGTTCCTGGAGGCCATCCAACAACACATTCTGGATGTATCACTATTTAAACACATCTGCTCATTAGTACATTAAGACCTTAAATAGGTGTGTCATATGAAACACCTAAAACGTGTCCTGCTTGGAGGGGGGTTTCCAGGAACAGGGATGGGAACCACTTATAGCCTCAGGTAGTTCCTTTATTTCTGAGAATATCTACTGAGGCTCTGACGTACATTTTTCCTTTGTAAACTTGTTGTTACAGACCTGTATCTTTATCTAAATAGCCAAAGCAAGAAACAACCACTAGATTCAACGCCGCAAACTATATAATCCGCCAAAAACATTCCACAAAACATCTTGTCTTCTATGGATGAGTGCAACGTTTACAAAAGAAATACAACCCCACAATGTAACCGAAACCTCAACACCCGCAGCGGCTGCTTGAGATTCATTCCACTCATTCATCTGCTGCATTCAGCCCATTTTTCACTTTTCAGGGAATGACAACAATGAAGAATAAAGAGGACTGGATTGGTGTATGGTCTGCAAAGCAAATCGGTTGGAGGAGTGTTGACATAGCGATACCAGATTTTCTACCTCTCCTCCTCTAGGGTTTGAAATGAAGCCAACAGTGTGTGAAGACTTTATATAAACAGGTTTAATATTTCATTAGCTTCGCAATAGGTGCTAAGCACATTTGCTGATGCAGTAGTTCACAACAGGATACAAAAAGCATATAATAAACCTACTCAGTAAATGAATGAATAAATAAATGAATAAATAAATAAATAAATGGGCCTATTCAGAGGAAATTACTATAATGAAATTTATCAGATTTTATAGACTAAACATTGTTTAGACAGTAATAAAAATTATTTGTATTAAACAAACAAAAGAATGAATGAATGAACAATCAATCAATAAATGTAAATTCTCTGGAAATTACTACCTTAATAGCCCATTACCACTACCATTAATCAATATAAAATATTATTATTGTACTGTAATATGAGCCCCAAAAATACAGAGAATAGAAATATAATTATCTACATTTTGCATTGCACATTTAACTTTTAAATATTATTTAATTTGGTATGCAGTTTTTCTATAATGCTATATGCATTTTCTTTTTTAAATTCTTTTTTTTTTTTTTTTGTTCAACCCTGTTGAGCCATGACATCCTCTTTAAAAGTAACAGTTCTGACGTCAGACATTTTTTTTTACTACAAGGTTCAAACAAGTACGTTTCTTAGTATTTAATGAGTTTTACACTTATAATGGCCTTGTCAAGCTCAGTAGTTCAACTCTGTTATGGAAGGACATTCAAAAGCACATTATAATTTACTCAGCAAAAAACGTATTAATTAATTAATCAATTAATTAAAAATGAATAAATAAAATGTAAATAATAATAATAGTAATAGTAATATAAACAGTCAGTTCTCTGGAAATTACTTACTAGCCTTACTAGTACAGCATTTGATTACATTTTATAGACTAACCATGTTTTAGAACTGTAATAAAAATAACTTTTTATAGAGGATATCAAATGGAATTATCTACATTTTGCTTTGCATATTTAACATTTTAATCTGTATGCAGTTTTTCTATAATGATTTATGCATTTCCTAAGAAAGTCCTTTAAAAAAAAAGGTAACACTTTATTTCGATAGTCCACTTTAGACATTCTATTAACAGTAAGTAACTTTGCAACTACAAGTCAACTAGCAGTTAGTAGAGTATTAGTAGACTGTCTGCTTAATATCTTCTAACACTTTCTTTCTCAACATTCTACTAACCCTAAACCTACCCTAACAGTCTACTCTGAGAGTTAGTAGACATGTAGTTGCAAATTAATGAGAATTAGTTGACATGTAGTTGACATGTAGTTACAAAGTTACTTATAGTTAACAGGATGTCTAAAGTGGACTATCGAAATAAAGTGTAACCAAAAAGCTTGTTCTTGGACTTTGTTCAACCCTGTTTTGCCATGACACCCTTGTTAAAAACAACAGTTCTGACATCAGATATTTTCTACAATGTACAATGACTACAATGTTCAAATACGTAAGCGTCTCATTAATGAGGTTTACACTTACATTGGCCTTGTGAAGCTCAATAGTTCAACTCTGTTACAAAGGAAAAACTTTTTAAAGAGGAAAATGTTGTTCTTGCCAAATGGCAATGCAATGATAGTAATAGTAATAATAGTAATGATAAATATTTGACATATTGCATGACTATAACAACATTTTTAAGATTGGGGTGATAGTTTAAATATCAGCCATTGAAAAAAATGACATTTGTTGATCACTATTTATGAAGTGGGCCTCACAAGAGCTTCTTCAGTGTTACACAAAACCAAAATCAAACTTCACTTCAAACACTAGCAGGATATCACGAGTACATCTGTGCAGGGCTCTTTCATTTTTGCCTCTCGGAAAGCCGTTATTTTGTAAACAGATTTTGATAACAACAATCCCATGATCAAGTCAGATGAGGGCTTATCAGGAAACAAAACAACTGAATAGTTGATCCTTGTAAATCTGATCACATGCAGGTCCTGAAACCAGTTTATTCGTACAAAACTCAACATTCTCATACAGTTTGAGCCTAGTTAGCACAAATGGTACATGGAGCCATAGTGCTCATGTGTGGGAAATGCAAGTACAGATCTGGATTGTCGGGATCTAAACCAGATTTTTTTATTTTTGAGTGAACTAGCCCTTTAAACTCCACACTGCTGAATGAACCCATGTGCACTGTGCAGTCAGAATATATTTATTGCATATGTCTCTGACTCAGTGCTTTTCCTGCAGGCTATTAGCTGATGTTCAGGATTCTGACTGTCCCCAGATTTTCATGGTTAGCCGTTTATTCATACGGTTTATTCCTTTAGATGTCGCAGTATTGCACATTAAATGAATGTAAACTAAATGTTTCCATGGCGGGGTTTTGTATGGCAAATGTGTAACTGCTTTTTACACAAGCTATTGTATGTGAGGTATTATGTTGAACAGGTTATCTGATTCATCTCATGCAGCTGTATTATACAATGGAATGACTCATGCTGTGTTACACGTCTGAATTGGGCAATTTTTTTTTTTTATAAAAAGGGTGAGTCAGTGTTACAGATAAGATGTAAAAAAACAAGCCGCCAGACTTAGGAAATTTCCACTCGCAAGCTAAAGGCCTATTTCAGAAAAATATCTTAGATAGTAGTGATGCAAAATTGAAGTTACTGTAACATTTACATGGACAAGATTTTAAAAGCAATTCACTGGTAAATTTATAAATGATAAAATACTTATAAAAGTCATGCTGTATAATTATAAAATGGAATTAGGGGTCACACTTTATATTAGGTGGCCTTAACTACTATGTACTTGCATCAAAAAATAAGTACAATGTAATTATTGTGTTCATATTGTATTGCAGAACACTTTTGCTGCTATTGAGGTGGGATACGAGGAAGGTTAGGGACAGGTTTGGTGGTATGGGTAGGTTTAAGGGTGGGTTAAGGTGTAAGGGATGGGAAAACAGTGTAACTATAAAAGTAATTACAGAAATTAATTACAGATGTAAATACATGCAGGCATTTAAAAACTATGTGCAATGTAAAACCATGTATGTACACAATAAGTGCATTGTACCAAATGATTAATTTAAATGTAAGTACATAGTAGTTAAGGCCACTTAATATAAAGTGGGACCCAAATCTGTCATATAGGCTGCATAAAATTATGTGGACATATTTCAGCGCATTGTTAAAAAAATCATTATTTATTTAATACGACTGAGTATGTATGTATGCATATATGTTTATTTATTTATTTAGCTGGCTCCATTATAGGAAAATATAATGTATAATTTGGTAAAAGTAAATTTGGACAACATTTAGCAGAAGTCTAGCATATATGACTTCAAAGTTAATACGCAGGCCAACAGACATAGTGAAAAAAAGAAATAAATCTAAAAAATAATAAATAAATCTACCATTTTGAATTTATAGGGTCATTAAAAATCTCCAGGTCATCAGAAGAAAATACAAGAATGAAAAATGCATTGGCTTTTCACTAGAGTGTACACATTGCTATGCTAGTCATAAAATCTTTCTAGCAGTTCAAGTCTTTGTCTGCTACATTTATGGGACTATTAAAAAAGAGGTTTATTTCAAACTGTAACTTTATGCAGACTCTTTGCTGAAATGAGCACAGTGAAACTGATAAACGTGGGACCCGTATATCAGCATGACTCAGGTTTTGAATGCCATGATAAATTTATTACTCGAGGTCAGTAATAAAGATCTGTCCAATGTTTGCATTCCTGAACCCATGAGGCTATGATATAATACTGCAACACTAGACTATACCAGGACTTAAGCACAGTACATTTGATAGCTTCAGTTGGCAACCAATTTGTAATTCTACCTTACGTCGCAGTTAATGTAATTATTTGTTGAAATGTCCACCTCGTAGCTCACAGCAGAGAGAATTCCGTCTTTTTAGGTGTGATTTCTTAAGCACTTTTCTCCTTTTAAAACAAGTTTTACAGAAAAAAAAATGAGTAGCAAAAAACAAATGTACATTTCACCACCAACAAACAAATAAATGATTAAATAAATAAATAAATCAGTCAATAAATCGATAAATACATACCTTACTGACTTATCAGAAATGAATGAATAATGGTAAACCAATGCATTTGTAAAAATGACACTCTTTCAATTACATTATTATCCAACAATTTGTTTGCATTTTGCATGAAGCTTCATTCACATCAATAGGTGTCAGTATAAAGTACAAAACTTCTGTTGTATCCTTCAACAAAATATAAATGAGCCAAACAGCAGTGCTAAAAACGCTGAGAATGTCCTAGCAATATCCTAGTAAATGCACAGCAACACCCATGCGACCACCCAAAATACCTAAATAAATGGCATGGCACTGTCCTGTAGTAACCACAAAGCAACATGCTAATAACACTAAAGAACACCCTGCCAACCATCTAGCATGACCATAGAAAGTATCCAGAACATCTTATTAGCTACATGGCACCACCCTGGCAACCAACCAAAAACTTCAAGCAAAATACACCCTAGAAAGCACATAGCAACACTTTAAAAACACTCGGAACACCTTAGCAATCACATTTTAAAGTCCTAGGAACCACACAGAATACCCTAGCAGCCACTCACAACATCCAAACAACCAATATAGGAACCACACATCAACATTAAAACCCTCACAACACCTTAAAAATAACATATCAATGCCCTAGCAGCCATCCAAAATACAGTAGCAACCACCTACCAATACCCTAGAAACCACACAGAACAACTTATTAACTGCATAGCAATGCCTTGGTCACCATTCGAAAAAAACTCTAGCAACCACAAAGTTGTGTGCTGTAATACACTCTGAACACCTTAACATCCATCATAGCAACCACACAGCACCACATTATAAACATTTAGAACACCTTAGCAACCACATAGCAATGTCTTGGCAACCATTCGAGGAACGACACAAGAACTCATTAAACATATTGATTGTCACGAGCCGGGCTTGAACTCAGGTCTCTGGTGTGGTAGTTGAGAGATCTACCACTAATCCACGGGAGTGGTAATGTTGAACCCAAACGAAACACTTCAGGCAGTTTCCCAGGAAATGTAGATTTATTTAAAAAAAAAGTCTTTGCAAGAAAAATACAACAAAAGGTCTTCTTGGACTGAGGTATTAATTGGGGTAGCTAGAGAGGCTTTAGTGAGATCAGGCAGGAGACACAGGGCGAAGACTCAAAAACCGAGTGAGGAACCAAGGGAAAAATACACCACTTAAATACACTGGGGAAAAAAAAAGGAGAAGACAAGACAGGTTTTAGTAATGAGACATGAAACGTGGGGTTAATTCTAAGTGAACGGGGAAGAAACAAACGATAGGAAACAGGGTTAACTTTCCTTGCTATGCGGAACGGGCCAATGTATTTCTGGGAAAGCTTCCTTGATTCGACCCTGAGGGGCAGGTTCTTGGTGGCTAACCAGACTCTTTGACCAGCTCGGAAATTAGGGGCCGCCCGGCTGCGGCGATTAGCGTGACGTTGGTATTTCTGGGAGGTTTGAAGAAGGGCACGCCTAACCTTCCTCCAGGTCTGCCGACAGCGTTGGACAAAACGCTGGGCCGAGGGAACGCCAACCTGTGACACTTCCTCAGGAAACAATGGGGGGGTAAAGCCGAACTGGCATTCAAAGGGGGATAGTCCAGTGGCCGAGGACTGGAGGGTGTTGTGGGCATATTCAGCCCACATGATGTAGGTAGCCCAAGAGGTGGGGTTATTGGCCGCCATACACCGCAGAGTGGTCTCCAGATCCTGATTAATCCGTTCCGTCTGGCCATTAGACTCTGGATGGAACCCAGACGATAGGCTGGCCGTGGCACCGATCAGCTTGCAGAAGGCCCCCCAGAACCGGGACGAGAACTGGGGCCCTCGGTCGGAGACAATATCCAGGGGAATTCCAAACACCCGGAAGACATGGTTCATGAGGAGCTCTGCTGTTTCTTTGGCCGAGGGCAATTTGGGCAGGGGAATGAACCAGGTGGCTTTAGAGAACCGGTCCACAACCACCACGATGACAGTGTTGCCCTGGGATGGTGGGAGTCCCGTGACAAAGTCCAGAGAAAGGTGCGACCATGGCCTACGGGGAACGGGTAAGGGATGGAGCAGTCCCTGAGGTCGCTGATGTGTAGACTTTCCCTGGCTGCACACGGGGCAGGCCTCCACATAGACCTTTACATCCTCCTTGATGGACGGCCACCAAAACCGCCGCTGGAGGAAGTCAAGAGTGTGAGCATTTCCCGGATGGCACGTCAAGGGAGACTCATGACCCCACTGCAAGACCCGGGCCCGGGCAGATTGAGGGACGTACAGGTGTCCCGCGGGACCACCTCCTGGGTCTGGCTCTTGGGCTTGAGCCTCTCGCACCACCCTTTCCAGTTCCCACTGAAGGGGCGCGACAATTCTAGACCTCGGAATAACCGATGCCAAAGGCTTCTCCTGTGTCTCGGGAGAGTAGGCTCGGGACAGGGCATCCGGCTTGACATTCTTAGTGCCGGGTCTGTAAGACAGGAGAAACTGAAATCGATTAAAAAACAAGGACCATCGAGCCTGCCGAGGATTCAGCCGCTTGGCCTGCTGGAGATATTCCAGGTTTTTGTGGTCCGTGAGAACCTGGAAAGGGTGCTGGGCCCCCTCAAGCCAGTGTCGCCACTCCTCCAAGGCGAGTTTAACCGCGAGCAACTCTCTATCCCCCACGTGGTAGTTGCGCTCGGCATCCGACAGGCGACGAGACAAAGGCGCAAGGGTGTAATTTTCCATCCTCACCCCTTTGTGACAGAATGGCCCCTACGCCCACCTCCGAGGCGTCCACCTCCACCACGAAAGGTCTTTCTGGGTCGGGGATAGAGAGAATGGGAGCGGAAGTGAAGCTGTGCTTGAGCTCCTCGAAGGCCCCCGCTGCCTCCGAACCCCAGTGAATCTTGATTCCTCCTCCCTTGGTCAGCGTAGTCAAGGGGGCCACCACAGAGCTGAAGTTTGTAATGAACCTCCTATAGAAGTTTGCGAAGCCGATGAAACGCTGAACCTCCTTAACTGTGGTGAGAAGATAGCGAAGCCGACGAAGCGTTGAACCTCCTTGACTGTGGCAGGAGTGGGTCAGTTTAGGACAGCCTCGACCTTCTTAGGGTCCATCTCCACATGGCCACTAGTGATGATGAACCCGAGAAACTGAGCCTGGGTGACATGAAACTCACATTTCTCAGGCTTCACAAAGAGATGATTGTCAAGAAGTCTCTGGAGGACCCTGCTGACATGCCCCTCGTGCTCCTCCCATGACCTCAAGAAAATGAGGATATCGTCAAGGTACACAAAGATGAATAGATTAAGCATGTCCTGGAGAACGTCATTAATCAGTGCTTGGAATACAGCGGGGGCACTGGTGAGCCCGAACAGCATCACTAGATACTCATAGTGCCCTGTTGGGGTGTTGTAGGCCGTCTTCCATTCGACCCCCTGCCAGATCCGCACGAAATGGTAAGCGTTGCGTAGATCCAGGTTAGTAAAAATGGAAGTCCCTTTTAGCAGCTCGAAAGCAGTGGCCATGAGAGGAAGGGATATCGATTCAGAACTGTGATCTTGTTGAGGCCCCCGTAATTGATACACGGCCTAAGACCCCAATCTTTCTTCCCCACAAAGAAGAAGCCCTCCCCAGCCGGGGAAGTAGAGGCACAGATGATGCCGGCGGCCAGGGATTCCTTAATGTAGGTATCCATTGCTGTGCGCTCGGGGGGAAGACAAGGAGAAAATCCGACCCCGGGGAGGGCAGGAGCCAGGGAGTAGCTCAATGGCACAGTCATAGGGGCGGTGAGGTGGTAAGGAGGTAGCCCGGGACTTGCAGAACACTGCCGTGAACTGATGATAGGAACTGGGTACTCGAGACAGGTCGACCGACTCTTGAAACTCGGAACTAGGGACTGAGGGACTCAGGCAGGTGAGGTGGCAAGTGGAACCCCAGATCATAATGGTGCCAGCGGACCAGTCGATCCAGGGAGTATGTCTGCGCAGCCAGGGATGGCCGATAACAGGATACTCGGGGGAGTCAATCAGATAGAAGGTCTCCTCCTGCTGGTGTTGATGGATGGTAAGTCGCAGGGACTGAGTGGCCTCTGTTACTCTGCCCGGTTCCAGAGGTCTGCCATCCAATGCCGTAACTGCCTGGGGATGAGGAAGGAGTTGGGTGGGGATCCCAAGTTCCTTAGCCAAGGATAGATCCAGAAAGTCGCCTGTGGCGCCGGAATCAATCATATCCTGAACCGGATGCTGGTGGCCCTCCCAGGACAAAGTGGCTGGAACCACTAGGACGCCGTTAGTAGGAGGAGCTCTAATTTTCCCCATCACAGCCCTCCTGTAGCTGGGCGGGGATAACCATTTCCCGAGAGCTCGGAACAAGTAGAGCGAAAGTGGCCGGAAGCACCGCAGTAAAGGCAACGTCGCTCCCTCATGCGACGTTCCCTCTCATTGGGAGAGAGCCTGGAACGACCCAATTGCATGTCCTCCAGGGAGTCATGGGGCTGTTCAGGAGCCGAGGAGGCTCTGGATGCAGGAATACGAACTGGGGACACAGACCTGCTCACAGGAACTTGGAACTGAGACGCCTTGCGGCGAGCCACCCTCCGCTCTCTCAGGCGATTGTCCAGGCGAATGGCCATCGCAATGAGGGACTCGAGATCAGCAGCTGGTTCTCGGGTGGCTAACTCATCTTGAAGGGGCTCGGACAGCCCTCCCTGAAAGCAGACCATCAATGCCTCATCGTTCCATCCGCTTCCTGCTGCGATGGTCCGAAACTCGATGGCGAAATCTGCGGTGCTGCGAGAGCCTTGATTTAGAGCAAGCAGGCGCTTGGAAGCCTCCCGACCACTGACTGGATGATCAAACACTCGCTTGAACTCCTCTTTAAAGGCTGCGTAGGACTCACAACAGGCATCTTGGGATTGCCACACCGCAGAGGCCCAGGAGAGCGCCTTATCTGAGAGAAGGGTAATTATGTAAGCAATCTTGGAGCGGTCTGTGGGAAAACTTGAGGGCTGGAGCTCGAAGATCAGGGAGCATTGGGTGAGGAAACCCTGGCAGGAACTAGGATCCCCAGCAAAGGGCTTGGGAGGTGGTAATCGAGGCTCTGCAACTGAAGTAGACCTGTTGCCACTTGGGGGTGAAGCAGCGGGAGGTGAAGCGCCCGGGAGCCGTTCAAAGAGCTGGCGGATGGAACCCATCACATCGGCCAGGAGTTGAGAGTGTTTGGTCATTAGCTCCTCCTGATGGCTGAGAACAGCTTCATGGCGCTGGAAAGATGACTCGTGCTGGGCAATCACTGCCAACAGGTCCTTTGAGGTGAGTGTTTCTGGGTCCATAGCTGACTCGGTTTTTCTGTCACGAGCCGGACTTGAACTCGGGTCTCTGGCGTGGTAGTTGAGAGATCTACCACTAATTCACGGGAGTGGTAATGTTGGACCCAAACGAAACACTTGAGGCAGTTTCCCAGGAAATGTAGATTTATTTTTAAAAAAATCTTTGCAAGAAAAATACAACAAAAGGTCTTCTCGGACTGAGGTATTAACTACAGCAAAAATAATGGAAAAACCACATGAGAAAACAAAACTCCACGAGGGGAGAAAACAAAACCAGAGAACAATTTTAACCAAAGAAAGAAACTCAGGAAACCTTACTTGGGGTAGCTAGAGAGGCTTTAGCGAGACCAGGCAGGAGACACAGGGCGAAGACTCAAAAACC